>NW_010146202.1:0-55727 GCF_000699245.1 Pterocles gutturalis
CCCCCCCCCAAAAAAAATCCCCAGCTTGGGGCTCCAGTAAAATCAATGGGAAGAAATGTGCCTGCCTTAAGGGAAGGCTAAGTGAGGGTGGGAGTGAGGGCTCTGAAAAAGCCCAGCTCAGCCAGACCTTTTCCGAGGGGTGAACAGAGAGGCTTTGGCCAGGCCAAGCCATTCCCTGAGTAAAGGGAATCACCCCTGGGGAGATGCTGTGCTGGGTTACTTACCCTCAGCCTACCCAACTTTCCACTTGCATTTGCTCCTCAATGTGGGCACATGTGCCCCAGCCACGCATGGAGTGGTGTTTCTACAACATCAAACTGCTGACAGCTCCCAGGTACCATGTAAAACCCGAGCTATTTCCTAGCCTGACCTTCTCCATGCCCAGCAGGGTCAGCAATTCCCTTTTTTAAACCAGGGGCTATGGTCTGTGCCCCACCACCTACTCCAGATACTGCAAGCTACTCCTACAATGAATAAGGAATTAAAGTTCATATCTGCTCGGCAAATACATACAGATCAGAAGTTTCTAAAGGAGGTCTTCAACAATCAAGAACAAGATTTAGGAGTCCAAAAAACATAGTAGGTTGAAAACAACATAGCTGGAAGAATTGGGCTCTCAGCTTCCATGAGCGTTTGTCCCAACATTTCAGCCTATACTTCTGGGTGCAAGCACCTTCTGGGAAGGATGCACAGCACTCACAATCACATGCACCTCTGCTCTGGCTGATAGATCCCGTTGCTCATGCGCCCGAGAGGTTGCTGGGAGCTACGTTGTTCTGGCTCTGAACTGACTTGCTGTGATGCCAGATGATGGTCAAACCTTCAAGCTCCAGAAGACCCCATATGCAGCTGGGTTAAGGCACATATTGTTGAGGGGAGTCCTCCTGGCCAAGGGACCCAAGCTGTGTCTAGATGAGGTTATCCCAGAATGCTTCCCAAATCTTCGATCTGGAGGCATGCTTTGGCTGCAGCCCAATTCCAGATTGGGTATGTACCAGCAATCCCAGAGCCTCAGTTTGCAGACAGAGGAAACCCAGATGGGAATGCTGGCGCATTGCAATAGCTCCCTGCTCGGCAGGAGCTGGGGACAAAGACATAAGGACTGGTTAGCATCAACAGAGCTTAAGTGACCTGTTTGGCCATGTAGAGCTGTACCCCTCTCCTGACTGTCTGCCATTTCTCCAGCAATGATCAATCCCTCTTATTGAGGGGGATATTATTCAATCAGACCCCTGCAAAGTCCCATAAGGAACAACCCCATCAGACAACATCTCCAAATTTCCAACTGACTCGGTTATAGAGCCATAAAACCAATCCCAACCGTGCTGGTTTTGTGCAGGGATGTTTTTTCCCTTTTTTTTTTTTTTTTAATCAGGATGCCATGCACATGTAAGTCAAGCACCAAGCAAAAACCTAAGTGGACAATGCCACCTTGTCGATTAAGGTTGTTATCCCATCACAAACAGCAAAAAGGCTCAATTTTCTGCAAACCACAGCTGATTGACATTAATTATGGGACATATTGTGAATCCATATGGACTGTGTTCCATAAAGGTTCCATCAGTCTTTCTGGATCCATGTCTTGCCAAACACCGCTTGTTTTCACGGCCCATCTTATTTACTGCCTTATTAGTCTGGTGTTAGATTTTTTCCCCAGTCCTCTGGAACTTCCCCAGAGTTCCCAGATTTGTTTAAAGATCGACACTAATGGTTCAGAGAGCTCTCAGGCCAATTTGTTTATGCTTTGATGCAAGCTATCTGATCCTGCAGAATGTCTAACTTTAATCACTGGTGTTTAACATTCGGCTTCATCACTGGTAGAATACAAAGTGTTTCATTATCTCCATAAAGTATGAATGTGTCATCCTACTTCTTTCCAAACAGAAAATAAACGTTGAACAAATAACTTTGTCTCCTCCACACACAGGCTGAATTTTTTTGCCATTATTGTCTGGGATCTCATTATAGGATTTGGCTTTTCTTGATACATTTAAGCAATTTTGTATTATTATATTATTTGTGTTATTACCCTACTGGCCACAGATTTTTCACTCCTGCCTTTTGGTTGTCTTCACAGGTGTCTGCATGTTGTCACCACTATCAGATTCCTCCTTTTTTATTTACTGTTAACATTAACCATTAACACGTGTCCCCATCAGTGCCCCACATATAAACCCATAATGCTATTTATCTAAGTATATATATATATATATATACACTTAGATAAGTATATATATATAAATAAGTATATACTTAGATACATATATATACATATATATATATCTATATATCTGCTAAACCTACAATACCACAGCTTCCACCTTCTCTCTTAGCTGGGATTTGTTTATGCGAAACAGTGTCCAGGCTTCCAGATTAGCAGTTATCTTCTAGACTCTTACAAAACAGCCTTAAACACTTCCCGATTATCATCCATTCGATTTTAAATAATTCCTTCCACTTCTTAATTTTACTCCTAATTATTTTCAGCCCAGGGAAGTTGTTCTTCTCCCAGAACCAGGGGCTAGAGCTGGACACCTCTGTGCTTTTAAAAATCTGGTCCCTCATCACATATAAACAGCACTGGTCAGAGCTTTTCTGTGTTTGCACATGGTGTCATGCTCACTGGCACGGAGACAGCCTGGGAATAGGTTGTGGAGTCCCTGCCCATCATGAGACCGGAGAGTTGCATACCTAAAAGGCAGAGGAAGTTTGGTGTGGGTTATCTGGGGGGGCGATGTATCCCTCCTCTGCTCCCAGGCTCAAGTAGAGGGGGAAAAGCCACTGGGGACCAAAGACAGCTTTCATCAATTGAGATGTTTTATTTTGTGTTGGCTTTTTTTTCTTAAACATCCTTTGTTTTCTAACAATAAATCATATCCTGAGGCAAAAAAAGCCTTTAAAAGGACTGGGCATGGAGTCTGCTTCCCTTCCCGGGCTGGCGAGGCAGGCCACCAGCTGACAGCAGTCATCAATCTGCAACTCAGCGATCAATTCATCTTTATCTGTCAGCGCGGGGACCGGCGCAGGAGGACCCCAGCTGTGCCAGCCCGCCATCCCCTGCCAGCTCCGGCAGTGCCCGGGGGTTCACCAGCGCTGGACCCCATCTCCCTTGCTGCCCGCTCCCCCAGAGCAGGCTCTCACCGTCTCAGGCACCGGCCCCTTATGCTCCCCAGCATGTTTTGCAGTGGGCAGGCTGAGTGTGTGGTGGCGGGGCTGAGTTGCCCTCGGAGACCCTTCCCGAGATCCATCAGAGAGCAGGCACCCCACCTCCTGCCCTTCCGAAAAACCAGCAACACTAAAGAAGGCAACAGCCTCTTTTCCAAACAGAGGGTACGACCCACAGCCTGCTTGTGGGTAAACCCTCCCACGAGGTTTCAGAAATCCCAAGCCATTCTTTTTTTGCCATTGATGGCTATTTCTACCTCCTGTTATTTACTGCCCAGGCTTCTAGGTTTTCTTTTTAACATTTGTGCTGCCAGGAGTCAGCAGTTTATGGTGGCGCCTACGTCTTCTGTTTACCCTCTTAATATTGTTCCCCAAAGATGTTCCATTAAAGCCCTCTTAACTGCTCTACCTCATTTGTTATCCAGAATATTGGTTGCTCTCCCAGGGAGATGGAGGTGTTCCAGCTCATATGCTCCCTCAGAAAGTGGACCCAATACTCCATGAACTAAACCACCTCCGTTTTACCTCCACTTTACACCTTCTGCCCCTTGGTGGTCTCCGTTCCCCGTCTGCTTTTGCTTCCATGATGCAAGGAGGGATCTTGCCGCCGATTGTCTGAACTTTCCTCTCCTTCAATTCCCTCCTGAGATCCCTCAAGTTCTTGCTGATCTGAGAAGTATTTTATGAGGCAATTTTGTTCATGCCAAATGTGTCATAACCGATGGATCCTTGCCTACAGTCATCAGAGCCCTGTTCAGCCTCTCGGTGATGTGTGTTCTGCTGGAGCCAAGGAGACCGCACACAGGCCCGTCGTCTTGCTGTCCCCTCTTCTGCATCTGGCTGGGCAGAAGATTTGTGTCTGCCTGTGTACATTTGCTCTGTTGGTCATCACTTGTGCTTGTACTCCCCTTGAGTCTGTGGGGATTGTGCCCAAAAAGGGCCATCGGAGACTGTTTGTGTCTTTCTGATGCTGGTTCAGGGTCAAGAGCTGCTGGTCAAGAGCCACACTTCAGTACCTCATGTCTTCTCCACCAGCACAGGCAGTGCCCTGCCCTCTGCCCACAGGTTTCCATGCAGCCAGGAGAACGTGGTGCTTTCTCCCTGGATCAGGGTCTCTGATCAGCCCCATTCCTGGGGAAATGGCCTCAAAGCTTTGGGGCACATTCCCCTCCTCCTTTCACTGCTGGCTGATGACATCTACCCAGCCACAGCGGCCAGAGCCATCAGTTGAGATGGGTCACCCCCCCATCTTGCTGCAGTGAGACTGCAAACATGGTGTTTGCACCTCAAGGCCATGCGGGAGTAGGCTGGAGAGGCTTACTGGCCCAATGGAGATGGCCAACCCTGGGCTTTGTGACTCTGCAGGTCCCTCACGCAACCACAATGTCCTCCATCACAAGATGGGGTCACGTCTCATGGGATGGGCATGGACCTTCACTCCCATGGCTGGAGGTCACCTACCTGCCCCACGGCGGAGCAGTGACCTGGCAGGCATCACCCAACAAGCAGATATGACACAGAACCCCACCATGAATGTCCCCAACCAGGACTGCATGTCCTGGCATGTCACAGGTGACCAAGGGCAGATACTGCCCACAGGCACAGGGCCCCCCGTGACTCCTTCATGCTACTGGCGATTGAGGTATGCCCTTCCAATCCTCAAGGCTTTTCCTCCTCATCAGAGCATGACCACATCCCAGGAGAGGGGGATAAAGAGGTCTGCCCCATCTCACAGCCCAGGGAGAGGGACAGGGCAGCAATGAGGTTTTTCTCCAGCGACTGCTCTGTGCTGGGGCTGGAAAGGATATCAGTGGCGTGAAAGCAACCAGTCAGGGTGGACACTTCAGGGCCAGCAGTGGTGGAGTGGAGGCAGCACAGGGATGGGAGGAGGTGGGGGTTCCTCAAAGAAAAGGAGAAACCTCCAGCCTGGAAACTCTTTTGTTCCTCCTGGCACAGTTCAGGGCAGGCGGCAGGGCAGGGGGGAATGCCTGGTGGGGTCTTGACACGGAGACACCTGGAGCTGATGTCCCAGCCTCTCTTAAAATGTCCTCGAGCACTTGGATTTGCCTCAGATTAAGTCCAGTTGCCTGGGCTGGCGCATACCCATACACGGGCTAAATGAGAACCACCCGTAACACCTCCTGTCCTCCCTCCTCCTCTCCCGCGCAGGTTCATTAAGGCCTTCCCCAGTGAAAACAGGCTGCGTTTCGGGGGGAAAAAGAAGCGTTTGATATTTTCCACTCTGCGTGTCAAGGGCATTTACAGTCGGCGTCAGGCTGTTCCGTCAGTCTGAGGGAAGCACTTTGAAGTGTTTGTGGTAGAGGCCACATGTGCAGTCAAGATGTGCCGCTCTGAGCTGGGCTCCCCAGCCTCTTGCTCCCTTTGCATTCCCAGCACCATGTGACAATCAACAACACGGCTTAACCCTTTCGCACCGCTGGCTCGTCCCGCTCAGAGATGGGGGACGGGGTCCTCATCCCTTCCTGCATCTTGGTGGCCATTCCCAGGAAGCCTGCGACCACCCTGCTTGGTTTCGAAGAAGTAGTGGCACAGCTCAGGCAAACAGGGGCAGTGAAGGTGATGGGATGGAGCTGGGATGAAGCTTCTGGTCCAAGCGGAGGATCTGACGCTAATCCCCACATATGCTGCCAGAGGTCCCACTTTGATGATGAAAGTAGCATCACTTGCCACGAGCAGCTGTGGAGCTGGCTCCCACCCTTGCCCATCCTGCAGCAGGACCCGAGGAGCTACACAGAAGGAGTCCCGGTGGCTATGACACACCAGGGGTGTCCACAATGACATTACTGCCCATTCCTCCAGCGTGACGGATGGCATGCGACAACAAAATGGGCAGCAGCTGGGCTGCACAGCTGTTCCCCGGGGACCTCTGGGCACAGCGTGAACAATTGCAGCCGCTTCGCCTCAGGGGCACTGGTGCGAGCCCAGCAGTGTTTCAAAGAGCTCTCTGCAGGGGCAGCGATCAGGGATGAATCTCGTTTGTTTGTGTAGGGCTTGCACAGTAGTTATTTAGCGCTTTGCCATAGTTACAGGCTTTAGGTTATTTTCATTTTGCCCAGAGAGTGCCCTGGAGCTTGCTTTGAAATAAAACGCGGGAATCAGCAAGTACAGCTGCTCTTTGAGGGAAGGAGAGAAGCAGCCTCCCAGCCATACGCCTCTCCTTGGCTCCCTAAAAAGCATGCCAGAGTGGAGAAATTCAAGACACATGGTGTCACCAAGGGATGCTTCCCTGGTGCCCAAGAGGCACCTTCTCCCCTGGATCTCCACAGCCCCCCAGGCAGGAGAAGAGTGGGCTTTGCCAAGGAGCCCCCCACCAGGGCTTCTGTCCTTGCAGGTGGGTCTCCCCTTTTCTGTCAGGAGCCCCCTGGGTGGTTACTGGGAGCTGGGCTTGGCTCACACCTTTGGAAGTCCCGTAAGATAGAAACTCAAACTTTGCCACCCTGCAAATCTGTCTCTGCCAGGGGCTGAGCTGCAGCCTTCATGGGTTGGTTTTAATTCTGAGCAGATTCCCAGTCTGATCAGCATAGCCTGGACCCACTGCAGTGATAAAAAGACACGAAGGCAACAGGGGAGAAAAGAGCGCGGTGGAAAAGGCAGAGGCATTTCTGTGCAATCTCAGAGCTCAACAGCTATGAGCTAAGGGAACAGGGGTGTGAGCTGCAGAGAGGCAGCACCCACCCTTTGCTGCTGCCTCCAGCACAGCAGTGGATTTCAGGGCCCAACACAGTGCTGCCCCATTCACTGGACCTGGCATCCTCGGAGCAGGGAGCAGAGCCGAGGCTGCAGACACGTTCCCCCACGGCACTGCTGGTCTGCCGTAGCAGTGTGGATCCAGCACGGGAACGCTGCTCCAGAAGCTGCAGTGTTAATGCATGGCACAGAAAACGAATAATCTTCCTTTTCAATTATTGCATTACAGAGGGTGGAGGCCTGGGGGAAGGGTGTCATTGTACTGGCTCTTGCTTGGCAGGGAAAATAAGTCTTCTGGGCCACAGCTTCCTAGAAAAGTTGAAGCCAAGGCAGTATCCGGCGTAACTGACCTCTCCTCCTTCCATAAAAGCCCCCTCCCTGCAATTAACTCGAGTCCTGGAAACCCCTGATTTCACAGCCCTGATTTCCCAGCCCTGGCAAAGTGTCTGACTCAAACTGCATCTCTCTCGCCATGGCTCTTCTTTACTGAGATGATTGACCCTGTCACCCAGGGAGGACTGTTCTTTGCTGTCGTCAAGAGGGTCGATCAGACAGCCCTGTCCTTGCCTCTGTGTGTGTGTTTTCATGTGCTTTTGTGCTGAGCTGGCACTGGGAGAAGAGGTGGCCTGAAGTTCCAGTCTGCTCTGATTCATCAGACCACTTTGAAATCCCAAATCCTCTAAATCTGAAAGGTCAGCATTAGACACATGACTCCTGCTGCTGCCCCTGGAGCACCAACCCGATAAAAGTAGGACCCATTCACAAAACTTCAGCCATTCAAGCATCACCTGCTTAGCCCAGGTTCCGTCACTGGCTTTGTGGTGAGAAGGGGATGCAGGATGGCTACACCAGGTGGGAACGGCTGTCTGAAACAGCTTTGCAAACGCTAGACAGCTGGAGTGAACGCTGAGCTGGCTGGACCTAGCAGAGCCACGGTGGGCTGCCGGGCATCTCGCGATGGCTGTACACAGCAGAGCTCGTCTGTGTCACTGCCGGGAGCCAGCCCTTGCCTGACCTGAGTCCTGCCCAGGGGTCTACACTGCTTTCCACATTGATGTTGTCGACTCAGTGCAACCCTGACGAACTAAACCCAATAAAAGGAAGAGACAACATGTGAGCAGGAGCTGGTCATGCCTGCAGCACATTCCATTTTTCTATTTGAGGGATCTTTCTGATTAGGCTTGTTTTCCCTTTCTGCTGGAATTGCTACATGGGGTAGAATTCAGTTTCTTTCAAGTTCTCCTTTTTCCCTCCCCATTCCTCAAAGGCTCCTCTGCTCTGCCGTCAAACTCAGGGCACCAAGGGCAGGCACATTTCCTTCCACCTTGCAAACCCCAGTGACGCTGATTTCGTAAGATCTGAATGTGTCATGGACCCCAGCTGTCTGTCACCCACTCTGAGATTCATCCCCTTGGGCACGCCAAGCCAAGCTCCGATGCCAAGGACATGTGAGATACTTCTGGTTCGGGTCATGGCTGGGGAATAAAGACAGCTTCCCCATTCTGTGCTCATGACACATCGTACCCGCTTACAGCCGAAAAGGCGCATACAGCTGCGGTCTGACCTGGTTTCCAGCACAAGGTCTATTAAGGGCAACATTTCACCCTTGCATAAACCCTTTACGCAGAGGATCACAAAGCGCTTTGCGAATGCTCGCTTATTAATCCTCACCACAGTCCTGGCAAGAAATAAGAGACACAGGGGAATCACCTCATTTGCTATTGAGAGGAGGGCGCTTTCTGGGGTGAAACATTTAACAGATGAGAATAGTGCTGCTCAACATAATGCACCAGCCAGGAAAAAAATGAAAGGAATTAAAATCGTGGTGAATGAGGGGAAGCTAAGGCAGGAATAGTGTGATTAATTACACTGAAACTCGGCTAAGACAACGGCGAAAGGCGCCGTGTGATTTTTATCAGGCTCTGTTAGTGCTCGGTTCATTCGTTGGTGTGACAGGTTAACACAGCATCCCATGAGAAGGGGCTGGGGTGGCAGGATCAGTACTCAGCTGGGCAAAACCCAAAAGCAAAAGGGTGATTGGGGTTGTTGGACATGACCCACCGCTGCCCATCAGGCCTCGGATGGATGCCTGAGGGCAGCACCTCTACTGATTCACCGGTGGTGACAGTTCTTGTTCCTGGTGACTGCAGGGACATGTGGCTCTCAGCCCATAGCCCGTGGCACTGTCGGCACTGTCGTCACCTGCTGTTTGGGTCACACATGCACCCAGCCCTTGTACCAAGGTGCTTTTTGTCATTCCCACAGCTGAGTTTGTGCTGTTTCAAGCAATGCCTGGTCTTTACTTGCAGCTTTATTTTCTCATGTAATCTCTGCACCTCGGACTGCCTACCTCTCGTTGAACCCACCTTTCCTTTAGAAAGGTCCTCAGCGCACCATACCCTCCAGGAAGCTGCACTTGCAGCTGATTTGCACAAACTACAAAGGCAGTCACAGCTACATAATCCCAACTACTGATGAATCTCAAGGTGGTTTACAAATAATCCAGAAACTATTCTCTTCAAAGTGGGATTATCTGAAAAGCAACACTACACAGTTGCAAAATGTACGCTGCCTGGTCCCCAGAAGAGAAACATCCCAGATGACAATACTGGCAAGGAAGAAAAGGTCAGTTAGAGCGAGTTTCCACTCCAAGATTTCATAAGACATGAATTTGCCAATCCTTCCATTCTAACAACTCATTTCAGATTGTACAAGCCTGAAGGATACTAACAGGGACTGGGCACGCTGTGTCAACGCGTAGCACTTTGCAAATGCTACCAAATCAGCTCTAGGTGATGGCAGGAGGCGAAGGATGAGATTGTATAACTTGAATAAGGCAAGAGCTCACAGTCTTCTTTTCTGGGCACTGACAGTTCTAGTAATTATCAGTGCAAGCCCTGCTAGCCCTGTGCCTCCATCCAGGCCACATACCACTCTGAGGTGGCTTTTGTATCCTCATTGCAATGAAGTATTTTATCCCACTAGAGTTTATTATTCTTTTATAGACTGAAGGGCTTCAGCCTAATCTTTCAACAAACAAAAGGAAACTTTCAACATTTCAATGCTGTTGTAATTGGCTCCAAAAATAGCACCCTCAGAGCCACATATTTTAAACTTCTCAAGTCCAAGGATTAACTTTTTTTTTCAGGAAAAAAAAATAATAATCCCAAGACCAATTTGTATATTTTTCATATATCAAATCAAATAAACAATAGACTAAAATTTGAAAGTTAATCTATAGTAGCTATTATTTTCTCCCATTTTGTTTGTGTGCTTGCTTCTGTGGCTGTTGGAGGGGAGGAGAGAGGGTTTACTATTGTTTCATGAGCCACCACTGGTTGTTTTATAGACCACCAAAGGCCCATGGATCATAGTCTAAGAAACACTGCTTTGGAGATAAATAGGCTCGTTACAGGAGGCCCTTGCTCTCTTCTCTGCTTCAGGGCTCACATTGCAGCAGACTGCCACATTTTGTCTTTAATTCCTTTACGCTGCCCAGCAAACGGCACTGGTTGTCTCTCCTGGGACCAGGTGCCCTGCGCTGCTCAGTTCACGCTGTCCTGTCCTCACAATTACCATGCGTTCAGTCTGTACCCCTGGATCCACACCATGCTCCAGGTACTCCACCCAGGTCAGCTCCATGGCAAATACCATTGCTCGAGGGATGCGGAATATGCCAGCTTGCTCTGTATCTTAAAGAAAGACAGTACGTGTCCTCTCAGAGAAGATGAGTTGTCTCCAGTGCTCCTCTGTTATCATAAGTGGCTTTTCCTGCCAGGAAAACTTAGCCTCAGTGTAGCCCTCTCTACGACCCCCACAGCTCTCTCCAAATTTTGCAAGCAGACACCTTGGCACCTCCCACTGCCTTCGGACTCTGTTAGTGTTGGCTGTCTGGGACTGACAGCTTCCCTCTTCTTTCTCCTTGTTTCATTAACTGTCACGTTAGGGGTTTTGATCTTCCCTGGAACCAAGCCCTGCCAAAAGACTGACCCGACTGCAGTGCTCCGTTTCACATAATTGCTGGAGAAAGCTATGCAGTTAGTAACGACCGAGGTAAGGAAACACACTAGATGCACTCAGGATGTAGCATTCACATATCGTACTTTCATAAAGGTATAGCAATGGAAACATTCCCTGTTTTGATTGTCCCAAAGCCACAGGAAAAAGAGAATTAAGGGAATTGATATGTCTGGGATAGATGCCAGCTGTGATTTACTCACATTTTTACTCTGATCTGAAATACTTTGGTTAGAGATGGAAAACTTTTATAGAAGACATGAACCAAATCAGGCCCTGCAAGTGCTGGTATCCAGCTAAGAGCTATCTCAGCTGGCACAGTTTGAGAAATATCAAAACAAAGAAACTGGGAATCAAATGGGCAACAGCAGCTCTGTAAGGAATTTCTTCTCTTCCTACAGAGGGTTTGGACATTCCAGCATCACCGCAGCTAATACCCACATTTGCAGTCTGCCTCCTGACCACAAAGTGCCTAAGGTACCAGAACACCAGGGAGTTGGGATGTAGGGGTTGGCTTGGCTCCTGGAAAGAGGATGTGCTTTATCATCAAATCCCAGCATGATTTGGTACGGAGAGACACAGAGTGGTCAGGCCAGAGTGGTGAGCCCAAAACAGGGTTGCCTTTGGAAGCAGGATAAAAAGAAAATATCCTTGCTAATATAACCTTGCCTTCTAGTTTAACCTCCCTGTTCCCTTGGAGAGTGCAAACATGCCTGCACATACTTTAGGCACAGCAACTCACTTAGGAAGACTCAGATGTAATGTAAGTCCAATTAAAGCAAAATGGAATGAAAGTCCCAAATTATTCCAATGTGTCAAGAGTGAGGAGTTTGCAAATTCACTGGTTATTGCAAAGTCGTTCTGGGAAAAGTAATTTCACTGTAGATTCCATCCCACTTTGCTGAACTCCATGGGAGTTTTGACAACTTCAATGAGAAATATACACGTATAAGCAAGCTTTAGCCATGCATTAATTCATTGTGCTTCAGGCCAAATGCATTTGCTCTTATGCCCCAATCCTGCAGTGAATTTTTTCTATAGAAAGGTCTCTGTCCCTGCAGTGGTGTCCACTGAACTTGCAGCAGTTAAGGTCTAACTGCAAGATCCCATTTGACTGTCCAGAAACCCATAAGAACATAGTATCTGCAGTAATCTTGCTGACATTAAGATAAATTCTATTACGAGCAGAGTTTGATGAAAATATCTCATTACATATCAAGCTGCAGAGTAGATCAAAGAGGTTTTTTTTAGCTCACTAACAAAACAAAACAGAAATAGCACTGCAGAGGAAGTAGCTTGCTTGTTTGTGATGGCCCTGTTCTTTGGGAAGGTGAGTACAGAAACCACAAAATTATTACTACTAAAATAACCAAAACAAAACACAAAATTAGGCAAATCCTTAATGCAGGATATCATCCATAATTCCTTCTCTTGTTAAAATTCCCAAACACCAGAGAGTGAGGAAAACGTGTTCTGCCCATACCGCTCACCTCCAACCTCTGTTCAGAACAAGGGAAAATAGTGAAGATCCTTTCTTGTTTCATGAAACAAGTGGTTTTTTTGGCACACGTTTGAAGTGTGCCAAAATTCTGGTAGCATAAACTAGGTTTACTCCAACTCAGTGTGCCACCCCGAAGACGCGCCCATGGTTCCTCTAAGGTTGTGCTCTGCCATCTAGCTCTGTGCTCTGCCATCTAGCTCTCTGCTCCCTAAGGCTTTCTAACGCAGAATTACCAAATAGTTTAAACTTGCTAGAAAGCCATTTGGTCCCTTAAATGTAATTTTTGTCATTCAGCTAGAAAGTTTGTTTTTAGTACTAAACACTTTTTAATCCCCTCTGTTAAGTCTTTCTACTTCATCTCATCTGGTTCCTATGGAAATCATTAAGTCTTCCAGAACTGCAAATTCTGCTTCCCAGCCAATGTCAGGAAAACTGATTTTTTCCACTACCTTCCGAGATAGTATTTGCATATAAATCCTGTTCAGATCTCAGAAAATATATTTTAAATTATTCTTATTATTCATTATACTGGAGACCTTCCATGTTTCCACAAGAAGCCGTTTTTTCTCCCTTTCCACATAAGCAAAAAAAAGACCTCCTATTTGCTTCTTCATTAATCCTCAGCTCCTTCTTACATGCAGTTCACCAGAATTCTTGTTATATTTAAAAAATCAAAGAGGAAATAATAAAAATTGGCACCTTTTTGGGCAAAACCGCACTTCCCACCCTTGATCCATGTCTGGCTGGCAAGGTTATAAAAGTTTATTGTTGGTCTGGAGAACCAGTTATTCTTAAAAACTCTCTATTCAAAGCTGAACAATAAAAGTGTAAGTGCTCCAGAAGACATAAAGAAGGTTGACAGGGATCTTTGCCATGGTTTGGGAGCCTCTGCATTAAGGAAGAGCACAGAGTTGCATGTCTTTTCTATATATGACAAGCTACAGTGAGCTGAACAAAAAGTGACAGATTTCCTCACCAGGATGAACATCTTGCATGTTAATGACACGTAAAAGAGACCGACTGTTTGAGTCAGCCAGAATGCTCTGCTCCGTACTACACATTTCACAAGCACACGCTTATGGTACTGCTTCTGCATTCACTGAACTTCAGGGCTTGTTGCTGGTGCTTTTTTTCCACCTCTCCTTTCTGCTGTCCCTCTCTCTTGTTTTCGGGCTCCACCTCACTGCTGTGTGTGCACTTAGGACAGCACTTTCACGCATAAAACGAGGCTAAAACACAGGAAGGGACAACATTATCCATTGGGCAGTGCAACAGCAGGGCATGACTACAGATGGGTAACAGAACTGTCAATGCAGGTGACGTGCAAGCCTCTGCTTCCAGGTCTTGTGAAGAACCATCCTTCACCCTTACTTGAGAAGAGGACCCAGAAGGGGAGGTTCAGTTGGAGCAATCTGTTTAGCCTGGGCAGGGGGTAACCAGGAATATTCTTGCTCTCCCCTATATGGATCACTTTTGAAAATCCCACTTGGTCTGAACACTCTCCCAGGCAAGAAGGAGGCAGAACACAGCACCAGATGAGAGCCACATGCTGAGATCAAGTGGTGAAAATCTTTTCTGTGTCTCTTTGTCTCTCCTGCAGGGCACCTGAATACCAGAGATTCATGAGCATTTGCAGAGGATTTACTTTCTCAGCATGATCATAGAAACTTCACAACAACATAAATTTCAGCTGTACCCTTGTTACCTCCTCACGCACCTTGGGATTCTTCAGGATCTTCTCAGCTGTTGACAAAGAAGTTCTTCTCCTTTAAAAGAGCAGAAAAATATGGTTTGTTACTGTCTTTACCAGGTAGTGAGATAGAAAGAATTCTTGAGAAGATCATCCCCTCTCTATAGCACTAGCCAAGAGCCTGTGTCTTTTCACCTGCTTCATTAGCTAAATTTTGGGAATTTTCAGGGCTTGTGCAGCTGGGAGATGGCTAAAACAGTGCTAAGAAGGGCCAGGGGTCTCTGGGTTTTGCAGCCGTAGCACCCACGGAAAGAAGACCTGACATAGATGCTGGCAGTCATGGGTGAACCTTCTTTCACAGGAAATGGAGACGCACTGGGAGCCTCCCAAGAGAGCAAAAGAATGCTTCCAGACAGTCAGGTGGAGCAGCCTGCTGGCTCCAACAACCTGATGGACTTGGCAGCTTCTCCTGCTCCAGCTGGCCAGGATCCTGAAGTCTGCAAAGCCAAAGGCTGAATTACTGGGAGAAAACAGATAGCTGCATAAGCTTATGCACACACACACACACATATACTCACGCAAATACATTCATGCACACATGGAGCAAGCAGCATCTCCTTTAGTAAGCTTGCAGGATATACGAACTCTTAGCATGACTTAAACGCCTATGCCTTATCCTCTAATGACTAAGTTGGTCTCTGTGTTGGGCATGTTAACTCTGCAGGAGAGCTCTGATATCTTCCTGGAAGATATTTAAATACATATTTTTATACGCTTTTGTAGAAGAACACTGACTAAAAGCTCCTACCTGAAGCTTGCCCAACAGCCTCATATTCCCTGGGTTCATCTAAATCCGAGTCCTCAAGGTCTTTCTGTAGCAGAGGCCAAATCCCACTTCTAGCTCCAGTCTGAGCACCAGGTTTCCTTGCTAGGTGCTTGACTTCTTCAGCCCAGAGCAGAGTTCCTGCTTACGGCAGCAGTAGCCGGCCAAGAGAAAAAGAGAACAATATAGCCTTTATAGATCAACAATATTTCAATTTACCATGAATTATGCAGTATATAACATGGCTCAGAGGAGTAATTTGTCATTCTTTGGGTTCCTTGCTTTTTCTATCCTCTCTTTCTCTTCCTTCTTCACCTTCCCCTTTTCACTTCTCCTCCCTTCCACTTCTGTCTTATTATCTCATTTTCTCTCTCCTTTCTGCATTTCCTCCCTTCCAATAGATCCTGCTACTGCTCTGCTGGCTCCGCTCCATTCCCTATCTCTATGTTATCTGCTAAAATCACTGACAACAGAACATCGAAGAGGAGAGGTATTCCAGTGTGCTGGTAAGGGATGCACAGAGCAAAGAGAGCAGGACTTGAAGGGCAGGAGGACTGGGATATGCAAGAAGAGTTGCGGGCAGGAAAGGTCTGGGGTACAAGCCTTTTGAGGCTGCACCTTGAATACTGTGTTCAGTTTTGGGCCCCTCACTACAAGAAAGAGATTGAGCTGCTGGAGTGTGTCCAAAGAAGGGCAACAAAGGTGGTGAAGGGTCTGGAGAACAAGTCTTATGAAGAGTGGCTGAGGGAACTGGGGCTGTTTAGCCTGGAGAAAAGGAGGCTGAGGGGAGACCCTATCACTCTCTACAACTGCCTGAAAAGGAGGTTGTAGCGAGGTCGGTGTCAGTCTCTTCTCCCAAGAGGAGAGGACAAGCAGAAATGGCCTCAAGTTGCACCAGGGGAGGTTTAGATTCAATATTAGGAAAAATGTCTTCACCAAAAGGGTTGTCAAGCACTGGAACAGGCTGCCCAGTGGTTGAGTCACCTTCCCTGGGGGTATTTAAAAGATGTGTAGATGTGGTGCTTAGGGATGTGGTTTAGTGGTGGGCTTGGCAGCGTTAACAGTTGGACTCGATGGCCTTAAAGGTCTTTTGCAACCTAAACGATTCTATGATTCTATGATTCTATACAAACATTGGTACAGGCAAAGGAGAGAGCTCACCCTCAGCACTGGCTGGCTGAAAGAATTCTCTACAGCATTTCTTCCTGAATCTGTCAGTCCAAGAAAAATTATACTTCATAGTCAGAAGGGGAAAAATAAACAGAAAAGTGTTTCATCTTTGGTGTGTTGGATATTTGATCTTATCTGGAATGAGTGTGTCTGTACATGTGTGCATACGTCACTGCTGTTATTTTATTACAGACTGCTGTTATGAAACTTCCCATTTTGCATAAATCTTCTTTCTCAGACATGTGGTCACTGGTTTAGGGAATATTTACTGCAAAATGCCTCAGTTTTTGCAGACCCAACTTTTCTTGGTTTCATTCTCAGGGCTACTCGGCATAACCAGAGCTTTTGCCACAGACGTCCCAGACACTGCTCTTAAAAAAATTATCCTGACCAAAATTGGTGCTTTGGCCTGTGTGAACTGCTAAACATCATCACAAAGCAGGAATTAGGCTGTAACTTACTTACAAGCTCTGCCTCTTCAAACCTTAATATTTAGGTCACATGGAAGAGTGTAGTTATGGACACAAAAACAACACTCACAGGTTGCCATATTTGTTCAAACTTATCTTTGATTATCTTCCAAAAGCCAGCCTCCCAGCTGACATTCAGTGTGCTGCTGGCCTTACCTGGATGCCTGCTCAAGGAAGGAGAGATCCCTTCTCCACAGCAAGTACAGGTCTTGCTCAATTCATTCCAGAACTCGAGGCTCCAATATTCAGGAGTCAAAGAACTCTAGCACTGAAAAGGCCAAAGTTCCCTGTGGACCGGCCATCTTCCACACCGGGGAGCTGCCTCTCCCAAGGCAGAACCTGGAAGATGCCATGCAACCCAACAAAACTCAACTGACCCAACGACATTCCTGTCTGGTACCACAAGGTAGCTCTTGTCTTGTTAAATTCTTGTCCTGACAAACAAAAACACTTTCAGAAAATAAAATACCCTTAAGCTCATCCCTTCTGTTCTTGAGATCAGTGCCAGCCCACATTCCCCTTGGCTGTTCCCCAGTCACCCAGGACAATAGTTCTACACCCCTCACATGCTTCCAGGTCCCAGAGGAAAGCACAAACACACACAGGCTTCCTGGTATTAAAGGTATTCTGCAAAGCATGGAAAACCTTCAGGACAGTCAGAAGAGATAACAACAGACAAGATGAAACCCATAGTCTGCATTCCAGGACCCCAGCTGCACCAAAAAGCTCTGCAGCCTCTCTCTCTTCCTTGGGGTTTGTCCGCCTGCGCTACAGGCCAGCTCTGATACAGCAGAACTGCAAGCTGGGATCAGACTGCTGTGAAAAACAACGTGAAATAACTGCAAGAAGCTTCTACGGGCCCTTTCCCCACTTCACGTGGGAACTGCCTTTAAACATGGGCCCTAGCCCATGGTCTCAGCTACCTTGTAGGTCTGCCTGTGCTCATACACCTTGTTGATCTTGATCCTGGATGTGGGAGGAAACCGTATCACCCCTGGAAGCAATCGGATCCGGGAGCTGGTGCCCAGGTCCTCCTGGCTGCAGTGCACTTACCCTGAACACCAGGATGGGCAATTGAAGCAGCCACGTTCGTCCCCATCACAAGTGGGTGATGATCTTGTCCTTCATGCCATCTCCTCAGATTAGAATTGACCCCATGCAGAACTGTTCATTGACACAAGCCACCTTATGTCTTCTCCAGCACAGGAGTAAGCTGAGGATCAGACCGCTGCCTTTTAGAAGACATAAACAGGGAACCAAGTCTAAATAAAATCAGAAGGAATTTAATTGCACCCTCATTCTTCCTAAAATCACTGGTCTCTTTGTGCCAACATTAAATTTTGACATCATGTTTCCTTTCTTTACAATTTTCTGTTCAGTTTAAAGTAATATGAAAGCACAGAAACCCACTACAAGGATCGGAGATAGCGAAAGCCTTTCTGGATCATCTGTTTCAGAGCAGGTCTCTATCTATTCCCCAGTTTTCACTTGCTGGAAAGTTACCCAGCCATATGTTTGCAATTAAAGTCTCAGTTTCTCACAGGCTCATGGCAAATAGTCTGCTTCACCTGGGTCACATCTCTAAAGGGAATTCCCCCAGACTGGATTTGCAGGACATATTCGGTGGCAGCTCTGACACAGGTATTAGCCATAATGGAATCCATGTCAATTATGAGTTCATCCATTCGTTTTTGTATCCAGGCCTCCCACTCAAATTTCAGAGATCTTCTAAAATGCAATTTGACCCATTTTGGAATAGAGAAAGTTCCTTAGTCACTCCATTTGAGACCAATTAGGCTGTTGGATTGGGGATCCTTTATCCCTCAGTGCTCTTAGCCTGTCTGTTCCAATCAATGTTGCAAGAAATCCCAGCATCTGAAATCCCTGCATGCTGCATGGACCCTCTTTCCTACTCCGTAACTGCACTCCCTTTACTCCTCTTTCACTGACCTGAGTCAACCACAGACTCTGAGGTTACTTTGTGCATACCAGCTCCATCTCCTTGAACTGCCCTTCACCTCTGTGCCTGCAGGGACCATGAGGATGAGGAGGTGCGATCGACTTGTAATGCTTTCTCCTGGCTTAAAAGCTCGAAGTAATCTCTTCTGCGGCTAACCCACAACGCGAACATGCTCTCAGAGTTCACTTTTAATCGACCCCACTGATTTGTGGGAAATATTGATCAAATCATAGCTGCTTCCTTTCCAACCACCCAATGCATGGTCCAGTCAGCCCAAGAGTTTGGAGAGAATTCCAGCTTTCAAACCGAGGAGCAATCACAGATTTGCAGTCGTTATTGGAGCTCACGGCTTTTGTTTGATGTGTCATTCCCAGATGTTTCCAGCCCCTCATATCTGTGAAACCACAATAGCGTCCCTGTAGAACAAGTCCATAGTGTGGATTCAAGGCTGATAATGGAAACAAGGTCGCAGGTTGTGAGAAGGCATCTACCTGCTCTAATTCAACAACCTTTAGACGTTCCCCACATGTTCCAAACCAGAATAACCTGCAAGGTTTGTGAAATCAGGGTCCACCCCCAGTACAGAAATAATTTAAACCTAATCTAATGTAAACCTTTCACTGAGGAATGAGCCTGAGCACATTTTTAGCTGTCATCACAAAGAAGATGGCTTTCTTCGTCAGAAGCCCAGATGAATTGTTACAGTAAGTCCAAGACCTGTTAGAGGAGAGGGGCTGGAATTGGCTCTTCCCTCCTGAGCCTCCGGGAATGACTGAACTTTCAGTGAGAGACGTTCGTTTCACAATCCAAACCTGAACCTGACTCTAAAGCTGGCTGCTTGCCCTCTTCTCCATGTGGCAAACCTAGCCCAGCTGAAGGTCTCCATAGCCTTGTTCTATCCTGGGAGTTCAAAACCCAGATCTGGATTTTGGAGCTTGGAATAATCTCCGACTTCCCGGGTCCAGAACTGCAATTCCATTTGCTTTACATCACTTGCCTGTTTGCTTTGGGGGAAGAAAAAAATATTAAAAAAAACCCCAACCAGTAACAATCCAAAAGGCCGCAACACTGTCCCAGCAACATTCCTCCGCGCAGAGCAAGGAAGAAGACAATTAAGCCCAGCAGTACCCACATCCTTAGCCCTTTGGGCCTCACAGCATTTTCTCCCTCTTCCCTCTGCCTTTGTTTTGGGGTTTTTATTTCAATTTTTATCACTTTGGCTCATGTTGCCTGAGAGGCAGGGGACCTTGGGGGTGTCCTTGAAGTGTTTACTCAAGATTGGAGCACACCCAAGAGGTGGTTTTCAAGGCCCCTGCAAGCCTCTGAAACCCCACGCTGCGTGCGTGCTTCGCAGATGGGGATGGCTGCAGCTGGCTCTGCACAGTTTGCCTTTGGGGACAGGTTTGCCTGCCAGTGACGGAGAGGTGCTGGGAGTAAAGCGCGTCATCTTCATCCTCCTTTGCCGGCCCCACTCTGGTATTTGGCCACGGAGAAGTCGTTGTGCCGCTAGCTAGGCTCTGCCCCTATTCTGGATGATCTCCAGGCTTCCAGCAGTGCACAGGAACAGTGCTCCTGAGCCTCCTTGGGGGGGCCCTTCCTGCAAATCCTCAACCCAGGAGCTCTGATACCACCCCATGGAAACCAGACCTCCAGGCGTGTGTGTCCTGCTCACCCTACTCATCAAAACACACACATCCCCACCCTGCAGCCTTGCAGGAGCTCTAAGTGAGGGATCATCTCTTGGTGACACATGACAGTCAAAGCCCATGCCATGCAGACTTTGCGAAGTTTTTTAGCACTGGTACTTGTTACAGTAGGTTGCATAAAACTTACAGATAGATCCAAACAAAGCAAGACAGTGTTCAGCGCATTCCCATCCTCTTGCCATCACCATTCTTGCATAACCTCTTGAACTTGGGTCAGGGCCTGTGGACTGTTCAGAGTCATCCTCTTATACAGGACTTTTCCACATAAGGGAATCTATCCTGCAAGAAGCTTCATCCTGCTTTTCTCCATTTTTAAACCTTGTTGTTTTTTCACTGAATGCCCTCTGTTTCCTTCCTAAAGCCTTCTCCTCTGTTTCTCTTCATTGCTGCCTGCCTTCCTCTTCTTTCTGGTCCTCTGTCTCATGAGCTTCTTCCATGATTTTGTATTCCTTTGCTCTTCCAGAGCAGGTAAAAACATTTTATATTGGTGATTTTGAAAATAAACTTCTTAAACTATATTGATAGACACATGAGCACACATGTTGCACTTTGACACTGATTTTGTGAAACATTCAAAAAATGTAACCAAATACATTTCATATTGGAAAATATGAAATTTCAGAACACTCAAAAACTGTGGAAACAGAACTTTCTTGCAATATAGAAGCTGTTCATTTTGGGAAAGACTGGGTTTTCTTTGCTTTTCTTTTCTCCAGAAAAAATACTCAAAACAGGTACTTTTTAATGTTTGCAGAAAAAATACCACGTCTTGTTTCAAAATCTTCTAATGAAAAATGTCCAGTAGGTCCCAGAGCTGGGTTCATTCCATGGTCACAATCCCTATTGATGGTGGTGAGGTTAGTTACGCTTGGTAAGAGATACAGTGAAGAACTAACAAACATCCTTGCTGTTCTGCACTCGTCCCAGCTTTCCTCCGCTGCAGGCACCCTGCTGCGCTCTGATCTCTTGGTAGGAGGGAACACAATATTTGTTATTGGTTTCGCACAGACCATGGAGCCTCATTTCTTATGCAGCCTCCCAGGACAGTCCCGGGTTCTTATGTGTAAATGAAATATGGCTCTTTTGGTGCGTGCTGACGGGCCCTCTCCATGGGCAGCTTGCAAGGAAACTCACCCGTGGCATTCTGGCACCATTCTGAGCCCATTACCTCTGCTCCTGCTGCTCCTGCTTCCTCTGGCATTTTCAATGTTACCATGGAATGACGAGTGAGCCCCAGAAGAGGCGCAGACCTAGAAACACAGCACTTGTCCCGCTGCTGCTAATAACTACTGACACTTGGTTTTCCACACCTCCACATAGGTGAATGAAGCTTTCTTTGTTGTGCAGAAGAGCTCAAGCCCAATCATCACAGCAAACAGAAACCAGTTCTGGTGATATTTGGACCTGAGACTGGAGCTGCACCTTTGATACCACAGCTTCAACCCGTCTGCACAAACAATCTTGGCTCTCTTCCTACTGCAGCTTTCTATGCTGCCAAACCTCAGTGTTGAATCAGGAGGCAGGCACAAAAAGGAAGAGGAGAAAGAAAAAGAAAAGAACCAGAAAAGCGATACATTTTCACTGTTTTTCTAAGTTTTGCTAGGCTTTCAGGTGCAGATGTCTCATCATGCTAGTGATTTTTCTGTAATCAGAAGGGCTAGGAATAAAATCTTGAAAAAGAGAAAACCTGAGAGGTTTGAATAATCACACACCACCAATGACTAGTGCCTCACCAATAGCCCCAAACCTGATAATGCATCTCTAGTTAGCAACATCAGGATCTGTAACAACATTTCCCCATCACATCAGTGAAAAACGTTTCCTCTTTGCAGAGCAAACTTGCATCCCTGAGCTAAGAAGCACATCTTAATGCAAGGGTTGCGAAACATTTGTCAGCAACCTCTCATTTAAATAGAAATCAGCATGTTGCAGCGAAGGTCACAGCCATCTTGCTGAAAAACAAAGTGATTAATTACATTCATATGTAATAATTAAAAAAGAATAATTGAAGGGGATTGTGAGCTGTTCTTGACTTGGGCAGGGTATTGCCCAGTTGGATCAAAAATCTCTGGGATGTTCTTTAGGAATCCAGCAAGGTACAGGGGGGTCCTGGCCTTTGAATGAGGCTCTGTGACTCTATTGTAAAAACAAAACATCACAGAAATAATCACATCTCAGCAAGAGCTCCAGTCTTCTGGCCAGAAACACGTAAAATCTGGAGCACCAAGGGTATTTCGACAGTCACCTTGCATCAGCCTGACTCTGCTCCTACCGCAAAATCAGGCAGTGGTGGAAGGAAGAACAGCCTGTGTTTCTGAAAATCCCCGCTCTCCTATTTCTTTCAGGCTGCTCTAAAATGCTTCTTCAATTCGCACATCAGTCTAAACATCCATTCTTCAGAAACATGGCTTTGTGCTCCATCCAAACTTTGCTTCCCCACCATCGGAGACAGAGGAGCAAAGTGATCTTTGGTCATCCCAGCCAAGAGTTTGGCTCAGAGCAGATCCCTTACTCCACCACAAGGCCCAAGCAACATCAGCTAACACAGCATGCTGGTGCAAGTCATTGGGAGTCTACTGCTTTCCTTGGGGCCAGGATTTCACACATTGTATTTGAGCTACCACTGAGTTCAAAGGCCATTCCTCTCAATGTTAAGACTAAAACCCTCCTAAGAAGCCGTGAGCGGCGCTAAGGAAACTCAGAAATCTCAGCCTTTGCAAAACTAGCGGAGGAATTTTCCCTTAGCAACAAACCTCTTAGCATCTTTTGTTTTGGAAAGTATGAAAATGTTTCCATATAAATTTTTCCAAAATGCATCCCTCAGGATTTTCACGTTGCCCTGATGCTGAGAAATCCCTCTGCTCGCCTCAGAAAAAGAAAAAAAAAAGACAGCCCGTGGAGTGTCTGAAAGATGGCAGCATCCTCAAGCATCTCTAGCCTTGGGGTAGAAAGCTAAGCCTTGTTATCCCTGTTTTGATCCCAGGTTCCCAGGGCTTCTTGCCAGGTTGTTGGGGGTCTGGCATCTCTTGGGGGGTTTGTCTGGATTCTGGGGCAACACTCTGGGTGTCTGTGGGCTTCCCATCCCACAGCAGGATTGAATGCAGCACAGGGGCCCCAAGCCCTGGAAAACAACGCAGCCGGCTGGCAGGAGAGCAGGCTGCGCTCCCGCAGACTCGTGGCTAGGGCTGGGCTCACCAAAACCTAACCGCTCTCCATCAGAATTTCAGCAATGACGAAGGATGATTTCCTGACAATGAGGAAAGCTTTCCATTAGAAATGTCCCAGACAGTCCCAACCTGGAGGCAGCATGATGCTCTGGTGAGGTGGAAAAGTCCTCTGCGCAGCCCAGCAGCTACACCATGAAAGGACAAGGCTCAGGAGCCTGCTCCAGGGCTGCCACTGGGCAGACTGGGACCCTTTCCAACCAGCTCACTGCCTACCAAAGCCCTGGGCTTAGCTATTAAGTCATTCTCGCTCCTTCCATACCTCTCTACAAAGATGCTCCCTCCT
Organism: Pterocles gutturalis; assembly: GCF_000699245.1. Classification (NCBI taxonomy): domain Eukaryota; kingdom Metazoa; phylum Chordata; class Aves; order Pterocliformes; family Pteroclidae; genus Pterocles; species Pterocles gutturalis. Next base: position 23,721 of record NW_010146202.1, read on the forward strand.
AGGAAATGAGTCACACCTTACAGAGAGTCTGAGAAACTCTCCAGAGGTGCCTGTCTGTGCGTTGACTCAGAAGGAAGGAGACCGCATGTGTCTGCCAACACTAAATGTCCTAACCAGGGGCTGTGTTGGGGCAGTGGGCTCCCATTGTGCCAACCCCAGGTGAGCACAGGGTGCCCAGCCCATCCAGCCCACAGCGTAACGGCTTTTTCACACCTCCCCGTGTGCCTGCACCTCAGCATGTACTCACACAGAAACGGCACAGACGGCGGGTGCGTCCCCCTGACGACGAACGGTGCCAGACTCGCAGTTTGAGCTCATCGCAGATGGCCTCTGCGCTCTCCGAACAACAAGGAGAGCACGTGGGCGGCAGCCACCACGTAGGGAAGGGAGTTTGCTTCACAAAACCCATAGCTATCCAATAATTAAAAAAAATGACATGCCAGGAACCCCTCCAGGCATCTCGGGTGGGTTTTTAATGAAACATTCGGGCAGAATCTTTGTTCCAGGCTTTGCTTTGAGTTGATTTCTTAAGCACATACACATCCAAGCACGGGCCTCCAGCCCCCTGGCTTGTGCAAGAGCTCTTCGCTATGTAAAGTCCTAATGTCCATGTCACAGAGCTCTTCTGTACCGTACGGAGGGCTCTGCACAGCGCCTGGTAGAAAGAAATGGTACAAAAATCTGTTGATAGCTCATCTGTGGAAGGCCTGAACTCCAGCCAAGACAGATAAAAATGAAAGAAATTAAAATAGTTGTGTGTGCGTGTGCGTGTGTGTTTTATGAAGGGAACATTTATATTTTTAAACTAGGAGTAATTGTATTCTGTATCTGAAATGGCATCTGAAAGTGATTTAGTGGAACAATGTGGTTTCTGATTGGTGCTTGAACTAGTTCCAGAACATTTTTTATAATAAGCATCATAAAGATCCCAATTATCTGATCCTTTTTCCTAACATGGTCAGAGAGGATGTTTCCAAAGAAACGGCTTTTGGGTTGTGTTTTTGGTTGTTTTTTTTTCCTTTGTGGCACTGATCCTGCAAACATTTACATACATGCTTAATCTTGTGAGTAGCCCCAGAGAAGTGAACCAAGGCAGCCCTCAGCAGCAAAGTTAATCGGAGAGTAAACTACTAATGTTCAGATTTGCTAATCAGGGCAATCCATAGACTTCCAGGGAAAGGTCTGCTTGTTATTCTGAAAGCTGTTCAGGATGCATTTACGATTCAATAAAGGAGGCCCCAGCATTACCAAAATAATTACTTACTCAAACAAGCCTGTAAAACTCAAGGACTGCCCCAAATAAAAGGAGGCTTCCCCCCCTTCAGTTTAATAACATAAATCTAGTGAAATGCATCTTGCTGCCATAAAATCAGGTCTACATGCCTTAGAAACCATTGATTTACTAAGTGGGCAGGGAGGTCAGATCCTGCTAGGGACTCAAGAGGGCTGAACATATGGAGAGAAATTTTAAACCTGAAAGTTTTTGTCCACCCACAGAAACGGAAAGCAGTTTATATCTTACCCTGTAACTTCACTCCCCAAAATAAGACACTTAAAAATAAGACACTTTAAGAACAAGCAGTGCTACAGATTGAAATGGAGCCATTTCGATGATTGCTCATTAAAGGGAATAAATAACGACCCTAAACCCCACTGTCTGACCCAGCAGATATTGTCCCCTCCTACAAAACTGGCTTTACCTTGGCAGCATCCCCCCTGCGCTGGGACCCTGCAGGAAGGCTGACTGTCACATCCTGGGCACTGCCTTTCCCAGGCAGCCCTCACCAGGCTGCAGGGACAACTCCAGCCCCACACAGCACCCCAAGAACTCCTGCCACGAGCACTGCAGGGCAAGGCCAGCCATGCAGCAGGCTGGTAGGAGCAGCAACAGTGCCTGTCATCCTGGATACCAGGTGTCTGTTCTCCTTTCAAGCATCACCTCAATTTCCCTCTGTTTTGACCAACATGGGGTTTAATGTGCTGCGGAGGACAGTTGGTTGCCACCCCAATACCCACACGTGGTAACTAAGAACCTGCAGAGGTTCTTGTGCTAAAAAGGGCTGTGTGGCACATCACTCTCAGGGTCTTCTTTTTCCACCTTGTTCTTGACTGTAAGAAGGAAACTCTATATACAGAAAAGAAATATCAAAGAAGAGAATAAGGAAAACTGCCAGGCAGTTGTCCTCGTTCAGACGAGCTGTAGTTATGGGAAGGTGTGAGGGATTAAGCAGGCTGCTTAGCCTCACGCAGCGGGGCAGCCAGAGCTCCAGCGGTCAGTTTGCATTTGTAGTCAAGAGGAATAGGAAAAGAGCTTTAAAAAATGCCAGCTGACTGCTTGCAGGTATGAGCTGATAGAAATCATAAACCATTCCTCGCAATACTGTTCTCTGCAAGCTCACACTGAAGCCTACTGTGGTTTTGCAGTACTTCACCCCTATTGCGTGCCCACCTCACCTATAAAATATTGTCAGACCCATCCTGGAAGGTGCTCAGCCCATGTAGCCTCCAGCACTATGCGAGGGTAATTAGCCTGAGTGTTTGGGTGGACCTGGAAGTGTCACCTAACTGCAGCAGCCACCTCGCTATCAGGCTGCCCCCAGTCACTTGGATCATGTTTTGATGATGTGTGAACACAGAGGTGGCCAAAAATAAATAACAGAAGACGCCTTACTCCCCTGAGCACTGAGGCTCTCATGCCAAGAAATATTCCCTCTTCTTGCTGCCTCTTTTTGTGGTGGTTTTCCTGAGACTGAAAATGCTCCTCCACTGCAGAAGATGCAAAAAAATTCCTAATGACCTCAGCATTGAGTTTCATCTTTTTGAAGCTTTGTTGCGCCTCTAAGATAATTTATGAGGTGTCAGGATTTTCCGACCACAAATGTCTTGGACGAAAACCGTTTTTACACTACAGATGCCATGAAAGAGAAGCAATTTCAGTCTGTTTTTTTAACGGCACTGTCTGTGTCCACAATGAAGCACGGGTTCAGAGCTCCTGGAGATTATTTGTGTAAGAGTTGTCCGGGCCAGCGCTCCACTGAGACTCAGGCTGGGTCTGATTCCCCACCTTTGCCTCATTGCCCTGATCTTCTCTGTTGGGAGGGGAACTCCCATTTCCTGGTGCTGTGCCACGAAAACACGAGCTTGCCAAGTTATTCTCTGTATGTGTGTATGTGTGTGTATGTGTCGAACAAGCCAAAAGTACCAGAAGTAAAAAGATCCGTTAACAAACCACATTTTGCTACATCCACAAGGATCCCCAGATTTCTCATCTGTGGATTTCTCTTCCCCGTGCTCTAGATTTTCGAAGGGGAAAAAGGAAACCAACAAAAAAACCCCCCCAAGAACCCAGTTTAGCCGCCTCTAATCCAGTATGCACCTCAGTCTCCATGAAAGTGTTCTTGGGACGACAGCAGTATTTCCCTTGGCTGGGATGCCCAGCCTCCTGGCTCCTCCAGAGCTGCAGAGCTGTAGACATTCCGCTGAGTAGTTTGCAGCCCTGCCTGCCAGGAAAACCCAATGTCTCCATGGAGAAATCTCAGCGGAGGAGTTTGCTACTCAATCAGGGATGGAAAAGAAGGGAGTTTATGCCTCCCTGAGACCAATCCCTTCCCTAAAAAAAAAGTGTAAAAGCAAGAGGAAAAAAAAGGAATCATATTCTTACAGACATGGACCCAGACACACCAGTAGTACTGGTGGACAGTGGATTGCTTTGTGTCGGGATGGGCCCAAGTCGCAGAGGCTCAGTCCAAATGTCTGTTTAGGTCAGCGGGAGTCTATCAACTTTGGATCAAGCCTAATATTTGGATCTGGAGCTGAACTTCCAGAAGTCTGGGCATGCTTGCATCTTCTGGTGAGAGGGGCTTGGTTTGGCCCAGCTTTGAGATAGGAACCAGCTGCAAATGTAGGCCTCCAAACATGTTCTAGGAAAGAGGTTATAAAAGAGCCCCTTCTTGCTCAACTCATTTATTCCCCATGGGCCAGATTCTGACATCTTCATTAACACTGAGCAGAACATCACTCCAAGAGCAGTTCCATTGATTTGAATGAGGCTATTCAAAGAGTCAGCAACTACCTAATGTCAGCAAGGGTAGCACCATCTAAGGGTCACTTAGCACTTGCTTGCTTCATTGACATAAATGAGTTTTTTCTCCTTCCTGCTATCAGCACACACTGCTCCAGAAAAAGCACATTGGGTTCCCTTCTTCCTGGCACCTCTTGACAGAATGCTGGTTGCAGATTCTTCCTTACTGGTAATGTGGTAAGAAGTAAAAAGAGCAGGAGCTCAGCTTCTAGCTCTGACAGCTAGAAAAATGCTCCTGTGATAACAGGAAGCTGTGGTGAGAAGGTCAGACTAGTTGCAGAGGAGCAAAGCAAAGCAAAATCCATCCCCTGTGGATTCTCACACCATGTTCTCCGTAACCACATGAGGTCACCTCCCAGTCACGTAACTAAGGTTTGTCACAGGTAGATTTTCTTCTCCTTCTCCTTTCTCCAGGGAGGTAAGGGTAGTTGCACCATGATGTTAATATGAATCATCGTAACTATTCGCATGACACTTCCTAAGAAACAAGTCTGCTTAAACAGAGTGGCTGTGTCTGCAAGGACAGGCCAGCCAGTGTCAGAGTCTCTTTCCAGTTATGAAGAATGCTAAATGTGCAACTCCCGCAGGCTAGCATGTGCAGAATAAATGCACGTGATTTTGCTAGTGCCAACAATGATCTGGTGCCTGATAGCTGCGTGCAGTACTGTAGTGAGCCCAAGCAATCCATGTTCTCCTTACTGAAAATGAGGAAAAAAAGTCTCCACACTTATGACAGTCAGCTTTCCTTACCACTTCCAGCAGTTAGCATGATTTTTTAACTAATTTTCTATAAAACTCCTTATTTCTTGCCATTTTTTCTTGGACTTACTCTATACAGATATTACAAACAGGTAACCAAGAGCCTGCTGCTTTTTCAGCAGGCACTTTGGGATTTTCTGTGGGCAACAAGTTCTCCATTTCCCTGGTCTCCCTCAGAAAACTAACTTGACAGTGTAATGAGAGTAAGTGATAGACTGTTGTTTGTCAAGGAAGACCTTCTGGGAGAGGTTAAGAAGAAGATAACCTCTGCTCTTTTAGGTTCTACTCTGAATGGACAGATGAGCAAATAACAGTTGTCAGTCCACGGAAGTACATGGTCTGAAAGGGAACAGTTGAATTTTGGAAAACTGCTGGAGCAAAACTGGGATTATTGGTCATTTATAGGTTGGGAGGGAACATGGTGGCAGGACATGGAGGTTGGTGAAATAGCTTGGTTGCGTATATTTGACATGCAGGAATGATTTTTATCTGAGCAAAATATCCTCAGGAGCTGGTTACTGCTTCAGACTTGAGATCTGTCCCAGCTTTAGAGGATGTGGAGGGATGGGACTCTGGTGTTAAGTCCCAGCCCAATGCTCCCAGAGCCTGAAGACTTTGCAGTGCAAGTTCCAAGTGAGCTGGAGACTAATATATGTAAACACACAGAGTACTGAAGCACTTTTTGGAGACAGAGAGCAGGTTAAGCTGTTTTATAAGATACAGCTAATGAAGGACCATTGTTGCCCTGAGGAGAAAGGAATTGTATTATTTATGTATTACAAACACAGCCACGAAGGCATAAACAAAGCAACTTGCACAAAACCAGACAAAGGAGGTTGCCACAGAGTCAGCAGTTTCAACTCAGGTTTCCTGTGTCCCAAACTAGCACTTTAATCATCTTCCTTCTCTGTGAGAGAGAAACGAGTATCAGAGAACCGAGTGGGTCTCCACATTTTTCCAGCCCAAGACAGAACTGTGTCCATTGTTGGGACTAGCCCCCTAGGAGGAATTACTTCTATTCAATTTGTGTGTGTCACAGCCAGATAATGCACTGGGTGGTATTTCCCTCTCTTCCCCCAATCTTTCTCTTTTATGACCACATGACTTCACCCCCTCGTGTGAGTGACAGTACCCATTAGACTAGACTCTGATGCAAAACAGCTGTGTGGAGAGAAGGGGAGGAAGGGAGTGGGGAACAGCAATTTAGAAAACAATTAAGAACATCAATTCCAATTCATTTGCTTGGCCAGGATAAGTAATTTCTAAGAGGTAACTTGATCTGCAGCGGACTGAGATTAAAGGCGAACTCCATTATCTCTAGTTTACAGTCTGGAGGAATTTGTTTTAACTGGTTACCAAGGAGGCTGCATGAAAAAAAAAAGAAAAAAAAAACAGGAAAAAAAAGAACTTTTGCCTAAAAATATCTTAAAAAATCCTCCTGATTTCTTCTTTTAAAGGGCATGCATGGATTTATTAACTCTCTGAGAGTATGGTTGTATTGCGTAGCAGGAGGAACAGTTCAGCTTTTGAAAACAGAATACCTGCCTGCAATATCTCAGAGATGCATTTTATCAAAAGCAATTATGCCAGTTCTAAAATGCTAAGATTTTGGTGTAAAGGCAGACTAGAAACATGAGACATGGGGTTCAGAAACAGATTCAGCATTCTACAGAGGAAGTAGCAGGGTCTGGAGGAGAACACAGTGAGCTGAGCATCAGGCAGCCCGAAGTTTTCTCCTTCTGGCTTGGACACTGCCGCACTCTCTGCCTGTGAAAGGCGATTCCCCTCACTGCTGTGAGTGAAATGGTGGTAAAGTACTCGGACACCTCTCAGAGGTGCTGTGAGACACCGTGAGTAAATACTGCTACGTCCCTTTGAATACTGAGAGTCTGAACCCAGGCATGCCATCGCAAGGGGTTGTGACCCAGCAGACCCCAAGTCTTCTCCTGTATTCACGCTAGCACGTGGGATGACACCAGAAAGCGAGTATGACAGTGGGAGAGCCACTCACGGATTCTCCACTGTGGAAATCCAACACTCTAGGGCTCTCCCCTTCCACTTTCCTCAGCTCTCAGCACTCAGCCACAATCCTGCGTTTCAGTCTTTGCCCCAGCCCCTGCAGGCCTTGATCCCTTATCCTTATTTTGCACAATACAGTGCTGTCAAGAAGCCAAGATGCCCTGATACTCAAGACCATCAAAATGCCTCTCAAACCACTGGAGTTATCACTTGGAAAGCCCTGGTACTCCTCTTGGGCATTTCTCATGGGAACCCAGGAACAGCAGCCATTGCACTTATAGGAACACAAGAGGCCACACGTGTCTTTGGATCTAATGTGAGGAGCTCAAGGGTGGGATAAAAGCAGACATGGAAAAAAACATCCATGAGCTGGCTCAAAGTTCAGAGTTGGCTTTGGATCTGCATTTCCCTGGCTGGACCCAGACTTCTACCTCTCCTGTGCAACTGTTTGTCTTAGGGACAAACTGTATCACTGCCATCATGAAATGGCCAGCCTGCGCTTTATACAGCTGCATCCCTGTTAGCTAGCTAAGACTCTGGGGTGATGTAATTGCCTCAGTGGAAATAGGAGCTGAAGAATGTGATGTGACGAATTTTCCCGGACCACCAAATAAATTAAAAAGTAGGCTCCCAGCCCAGAAAGGTTACCCTCCCAAATAAACATGTCCCAGCCTCCCTTCCTCACACACGCTTACCTTCTTCCACACCAGGAAGCTGAGCTCCTCACAGACTCCATTACACACCCAGAATGAACAGGTTCTCCCAGCCAGTCGGCATCTCCTGTACAGTAATTGCTTTGGTATGGGCATCTGAGAACAAGACAGAACTGTATATACTAGAAATATTCTCTTTGCATAAACTTCTCAGTAGACTTACTTTTGTCTTGTTGCCAGGAAATGTATTTGGGGCCTCTTGCTAACTTCACATTTCTTTGATTAGAGGAGCATGGGCAGTTTGTTCCGATATAGTTACAGGGAAAAAAGCAGTGAGAGGAACTGAGAAACTGGAAAGCCCTCTCTAACCACATCAGCTCTGCAGCAGCACATGAAACCACCCTACTCCACCATCCTTCTTGTGACAGCCACACTTCCAGTGGTTGGAAACTAAGGGGGAGAAACTCATCTTGCAAACATGTTTCACCAGAACAGGGAATGTCACGGTAGATAACCTTACAACCTGAGATCATTTAAGCAACAAAACACAGTGAGCTTGAGGGTGAAAGAGGGGCCGTTCCACAACCAACAGCAACAAGCAACTGGGGCAATCAGCAAACAGTCACAACTGGGTGGTTGGGTGGGGCAGGAATTTAAGAAAGCAAGAATATAGTCAGCCAAATTGGAGTGTGGCCAGGAAACGTGAGTTAACACCTTTCCTCTGCCAAAGAACGCCACTAGGTCTGTAGTGACAGTGAATGTCCCGGGCCTTGGCCACACAATCTACTCAAAAGTATGCAAGGTGGGACATGCACATTCCGTGCCCAGTTTAGGTCATGATTAGTTTGCGGCATGAGACAAGGCACTTAGCTGCTCTTGGCCCCACTCGTGTGCACAAGTCCCTGCGTTAGTACTCGCCTCCCTCCTGAGGCTCAGTAACAGTTTGTTAAATGCCTGTTTCTCTTACGAGGCAGGGTGATCCAGAGAGGGCAAAGTACTTTTATTTTTCATCCTGGAGAAACCAGCTTCCTTCAGAGTCTTACTCATTAAGAGAGCAGCCGTTGTAATCCAAGCTCCTTTAATGGAAGGGGTAAATGGGGAGATTGCCAAAGGGAGGATTAGTTGACGGATATCTTGAGCTGCAAGGGTGTCTCATATGGATTTGTGCAGGATTTTCACCTCAGCTGTCCTGGCTGCAACTCCCGTCCTACCGTACCAAGACAGTCTCCTTGCAGGTCCTGCTCTGACTCTAGCAGCAGTGCAGCCCTGGCCGAGGACCTGTCGCTAGCTGTCCTTCTCAGCTCCCTTGTGAAGGAAAGGTACACGGCATGCCAAGGAAAACCATGCCCCAGACTGTGAAAACCTTACCTGTTGTACTCATATGGAAGTGGCAGCTTTGTCCAGAGATAAGATTGCTTCAGCTGCTTCCCAGCTTTGGCTACTCAGTGTTGTGATGCTCCAGGCCATTGTTTTCCCTTCTACAGTACGGATTGCCATATGCTCCTCTCTGCACTGCACTTATGAACAAAAGTGCTGTAAACTGCTTTGTGCTTTTAGGCCTAACCTTAAGTCAAGACATTCAGAAGGCACAGTTCCAATACATATTCCTAGACTATGCTATAGGCAGCAAGTTTCTTGCTAGTCCCCAGTCAAAAGGAGTTGCACAATCCCTGCTTTTCTCCTGTCTATGACTCTGCTTTTTCCTTACTCATCACCTTTGTCTTGATCTCCGATTTCTGCCACTGTGCTTCTGTGGATGTATCAGGGTATTTGGGTGCACTCGTTGTTATGGGACAGAAAGGAGTACACAATGTGCAAAGGCAGGTTAGACCCACTTCTACGTTCCCAGTTAGCTGCATCTTTTATCACACAGGATTACAAATCCATCCACGGGTGGGTGTCCACTCTTGTGTCACAGGACCCAGTGGAGCAGGCTATAAGATGGCTTGTAATGTTTTAAGAGGTTCCCTTGGGTTGTTTTCAGCAGAAATCTGAGTTGCTTGTTTTCCAGAAGAGGATCAGTTACAAAAACAACACCAAGCAGAAAGGCTTTTTTGAGAGCAAGGTCTCTGTTTACTATGTTAATTTCAGGGAAAGTTATTTGGGAGGAGGGAGGAAGTAGTTAAATCCTTGTTTACCATGCTGGCAACCCAAATCCCCTCAATTTACACACATAAGAGAGAAAATGGCTCAGTGGTATGAGCACATGGCTGTGACTAAGGAGAGCTGGGTTTTGTTCCCTACTGCAACACACACAACTCTTCAAGGTCTCTCTTCCTTCAAGGTGAAATTCAACTCATTTAACATCAGGTATATGGTCCCAGCTGACGATCAAATCACTAATCAGCAGAGGGAGAAAGGATATTCCTCATGTCAGATCTGTCCACTAGCATCGGATGGACTGAAAAGTCTTGCAGAGGTATTGGCCTTGCTTCCCTGATTACTCAGCAGCTGTAACAGCCAGTTGGACTAAACAGCTGAAGTAAAATGAGAAGAATGCAACTCTGCTTTCTGGGGTTCCCATAAATGCAATGAAGCTAACTAGTCCTTCCCCACCTGACAGCGGGGTGGAAAAGCATCAGCGTACTAATTATTACAACATACTCTGATACTGAGATGCTGGAGGCCATAAAAGCCTGACTGTAAGTAGATCTGTCTACCTGGGAAGGCAGCAACAGAAAGTGGTCCACTGGTTCCTAAATCCTTTCGTTCAATACATGCACCTGTCCTGGCTGTTGCATGGCTGGTTTGGATCATCTCTCAGTCATCTTTTGTGAGGTGGTACTTCTCTCCTTGCTATAAAAAATTCAGTCTGTTGGCAGAGACAGGACAAAGCTACCTGTGATGAAATAGCCCAGAAAAAAGAGATAATTAGTTACTGATCTCAGGTACATTAGGGCAAAGGCAGGGTTTGGTCTGCTCATTGAAATCAGAATTACTGCATGCTGCAAACTGAATTTGCTATCAGACATCAGCTTGGGGATCTACAAGACCAAGAACAGAACGACAGGGACTGACTCCTACCCGAGCAGTGAAATGGCTTAGTGTAGGGTGAGAAAGCACTCAGTTCCTCAGGGTCCCTCTGCCTTGGCATCTAGGCAGCTAGCGACGATACACAGGCTAATCGCAGGCAGGGAGCAAGTCAGATAGCAGCGGCTCTAGAGATACTAGTCAAACAGGAGCCTCTTCAATGCTCTATGCTTTGGCTTTGGTAAGTGGTCAGGGCTGCTCTTGCACCAAATCAAGGCAGCCCAAATATGGTTCTCCTGGGAACTTTAATGTTTTACTGAATCGCTTAGTTTCTCTTGATGACTGCTGCTTCAGAGTCTCAGTTGATGGATCCCAGTGGGATTTTGTTGGTGGGGGTTTATTGACTTCTTGTTACCTTGAAGTTACCACACTGGTGGGAGTCACATGTAAGACTCCCAGAGTCTGTTTATTTTATGGGTTGGATTTTTAAGAGCTTGCCAATGGTACCCTGATTTTAGGAGAAGACACTTCTTTATTTACCAATGCACACAGGTACTGATCCATAAACAAAACTAGTGTGTTGTTTAGTAAGACCCAACAGAGGGTCAGCTCTGGCTCATCTGTAAACCAATCAATCCAAAGTGCAAAAAGCAGCCCCCAGGAAACTTACATCTACCCGGGGGAGGTACAAGCCAAATATCACTGCCATTTTGTACTCCACTGAGTTTTCAGGAGTGTGGAAATGCTAAAAGGTCTAGGATAGAATAATTTCAGATAACCTTCGCTTTGGTCTTCAGTAGGGGCTTTCAGAGTTGTAAGATTTTTACAGCTGGGGCTGCAGATCCAAGTTCTGCATCTGTGGGAGAAAGAACAGACTTGAATGCACTGAGAACTGGTCTCACAGTGGGGTCTATGAATTCCCATACGCTCGACCTGGAATTCATCTCACCTCACTTAAATACCTAAGAATGACTTGTCTGAACCTAAGACAGTCCTGTAGGCACCTTCTACAGTTGAGTATATGGGATAACCAACACAGGAGGGAAGAAGTTTTCTGGGAGGAGCTGGTCTCTCCCCAGTGCCAATCATGGGAAGTCTTGACAATTACCTTAACCTCAGACAAGTGTCTCTTAGATGTCCTGATGAGGTGAGAAGCATCTCATGTCTGGTGTGCCCTGTGATTATGCGCAGCCTTAGAGGAGGGAGCCACAAGGTCACTAGGTCATTTTAGCTGATCCTACGTACCACGTTATAAAATCCTCACATGACTGAGAGGCTTAAGATACAAGCAACATAATTCAAAGAGGTTGGGGCAGATCTGAGTGGCTTTTACAAGTGAGACATTCCAGGTGTCACCCAAAGGATCCTGCCATGGAGTCCTGGGATGGAGCCAGATTGAGCAGATGACATCCAATGCTGATCCAGCAACAGTTGCCTTGGCAAATGGTGCTGGACTATTTCTTCGCGTGGCTGGGGATCCAGATTACATACCGGCTCCTGTTCTAATGCAGCAGATGCCTTGTGAAAAGCTGGCAAGGTACACATATTCCCAGGACCACAGGTCACCTTGGCTAATATAAACTGTGTAGACTCTACGTGTATGCGTATACATCTGTAAGACTGTTAACCATGCGTGTACACACTGAGAGAAATCTTCCAAACAGTTTGAAGTTAGATCTGTGATTTTTTGACTTTCTGGAGTTGACTTTCTGTTACTGGAGGAGTGTGGGAGGATTTCCACACAGGAGTATTGCCCCAGCAGCAGTGGCAGCAGGAACTGAAGCTGCTCCCAGCAGTGTCAGGCTGCATGTGCACATGGAAGGCTGCTCCGAAAGTGCTGTGTACCACTTTGTAGAGGCTTGGTACCACTCGTGGCATGTGTGCTGCTGTCTGGGAATCTCTGCTATGGATCTGGAAGACACAAAGTTTCTGAATCAGGATTTTACCTTCATAGGGCATTGTCAGCAGTTAGGGAGAGGGGAACAATCAGGCATAATGTACCTACAGATCAGTTCAAGTGGCACAGCTGAATGGAGCTTTCAGAAGGACTTCGCTATTGCTTGCATCTTTAATGCATCTGTCTAGAATGGGATGAATGCATGGGCCTGCCATGAATGTCTCTTGCATGGACCAGTTTTTCTCCACTGACTGCAAAGAGAGCCTAGACAATTATCTTAGATGAGACAGCTATATTTAGGTGTCTCAAATCAAGTTAGATTATTTGTACCTATGATGCCTACATCTCTCTGAGGGGTTTTCAAAGACATGATGCTAAACTTTGATTGAATTGGCCAAATGCTTTAGAAATCCCTCTAGATGCCTACCTCCACTGACAAGCACTAAAGTGCTTTCAAATCTGGTCTCCTAAATAATTCCAAAAAATGTAGTCTTGTGTGAAGCTGAGGTTCCTACAAGCCAAATCTTCAGAGACTTACAGGCATCCAAAGACACCAACAGGCATCTGCTAAGCCACAGTGTACTCACAGGACTCCGCATCTTCAAATGCCTCTAAAAACCTTAAGTCTCAGGAGCCTGAAAATACCACAACAGGTTTAAATGCCTGCAAATCCAATCTTTTTGTATGAGAGATACAGGGAGGAGAGACTTTCCATCAATTTTCTGTCTTTATTTTTGCTGCAGGCATACACCAGGTTGTTATTCCAATGCTCTGCAAGGAATGCAGTTATTCCAATGCTCTGTTTATGTTCATGAGCACAATGTTCAGCCTGAGCCCTCTCTTTGCAGGACATCTCAGGTTGGCCTAATAAGCAGGCTAATCACAACCATGCTGTTTCAATCTGCTCCAAACACAACCAGAATAAGTTTATGCCTGCCTGCAAAACACTCTGGAGTTCCTGTAGTGGCCTGATTTGTGGAGGTGTTAATCATTCACAGCTACCACTTAGGTAAAGCTGTAATGCAGCCCAGGTCACCTTTCTGTGACTCAGTTTCCTTATCCCAAACACATTGAGAATACACGCTTCAGGGTCTAGGGGCACGTAGTGTCAAGCAAATATTGTTATTTATGGTGATGATGAGAATGTGAGCTTTGTTTGGTACAAAGGTCTGGGAGTGCCTACTTGACATCAATTGAAAGAGACAGGTATTAAGCTGTATGTTTGAAATACAGCGTGTTGTTATTGCTCTCAGATAAACAGAATTACCTCCTCTTAAAATCAAAGGTAATCTGTTTTACTTCAGTGAGATGTGGTGATGTCCACAGAGAACAAATCACTTTTGGCAAGTGAAGGAGGGATTTTCTTGGCAAGTTGGAGGGAGCATCAAAGGAAGAGAAGAGGGATGGGATGCAACACAACTGGTTTTAATCACACATAACAGTCAAGTTCTTCTGGACAGGCCTACTGTCTGATACACCATTGTGAACGCCCTGGGGAGCCTGGATTAAGAGAATGGAAAAAGCAAGTGATGGCATAAAGGTACTCGGGGCACTCAGTGGAATAACTGGCAAAGCTTTTGTCAGTTGGCATTATGCAGTGATATATTGCACTCATTACTGTAGTGCCCTGGTGCCGTGACTTTGATTTTTAATGGGTGTTTGGTTATCCAAGTCCATGCCCTTTTCTGGTTTTGACAGTCGCAGCTCCTGAGATCACACCGCAGTTCTGTTTGACATTAACAATGAAGATGCTGAATTGGTTGTAACAAGGATGCACTTTCATTCCCACTGTACAAGCACCAGGGAGAAGGGTGACTCTCTCATTTCAAGCCACTTCAGCTCTGGAGGTCTGAATTCAGGTCTGAATTGCTCTGGAGGTGCCAGTTTCTTATTTTCGCCTGTCAAAGAGCCCAAAGTGGCTGCTCCCGAGAGCAGACACAATGCAAGCTGCCTGAATGGATGGGATACGTTTGGAAAAAAAGAGCTTGGGCAAATACTTTTTGACAGGACTGTTTCTCTTTAAATTATTGTTTCCTCTAGAAATTGCTGAGTTGTTTCACTAAATTTGGGGGCAGGGAATGTACTGGTTTTATTAGTGTATTCTGTAGAAAACTAATGTTTCACTTCAACTATTACAATACTGTATTATGTATTATATTATCATCTCACTTGTCAGTTTAGACTAGATTATGTAAACATCCAAACAAGAAAGTCAAACTAAAAATATTTTATGTGATTATTTCAGTATTTCTAAAACAAAATATTTTAGAACATCCATTCAGCAATATGTTTCAAAATGATGGCTCTCTCTTCCAATTAGAAGTGAAAGGACATTTGTAATGTCTGAGTTGCCTTTGGAACACGAACAGCTTGAGCTTCGATGGTTGCCGGAGCTGCCCAGTTGGGATCACTGTTCTGATTGCTGTAATAATTGTTTCCTGACATTTTGTTTGGGTTGCTGTAGCATCTGGGGGCTACCGGCAGGGTTTGAGGATCTCTTTTGCAAGGAACCTCACATTCATGTAATAAAGATAATACTTGCCCTTCAGTCACACAAAATAGAAGCACTGGACCTGATAAGGGGAAACCATGCATTACCAAGAGCTTTGGTGGTGACATGGCAGAAGTGGGCTTTACTGCACTGTGGCTAAGCATTTACTTGGGTAGTGGTTGCCTGAGGGAAACATCTGATTGAAGGACTAATTGGATATTTCACTAATTACCTGTCGGTGGGGAATGAAGGCTTGAGCTTGAAGGACCCTGAATGTTCTGTGAACCTTGCCTCAGCCAGGGTCTTGATCTCAGATTAAATTTCTGGTAACGTCAAGATTGGGAACAAGTCTTAAATGAGCACCAGACAAATGGGATTCAAACTCCCTCTGCAATCTGCTGAGCTAAAGACTTCTTTAAACACATGGTTTAAATAACCTGAAAGTTGAGGCAGAGCAACTATGTTGATTATTCAGTCTTTGAAGACCAAAGAGCAACTGATACATAGATGATCTCCAAGGAAGGTCTTCTGCTTGAAACTTGTGATTCATTATTATATACTAGGGTAAGGTCCAGACAGCCCTGAACTTTTAAGCCAAGAATGGCCCTTACACAAATTCATCCACATTTAAGGGTGGCCTACACTGGTTGACTGGGAGTTCTTGAATTAAAATATACCTTGGAAAAGGAAGAAACCAAAATATTATTCAGTCTGCAGCAATCTCATGCTTTTAAGCCTCTGGAGGGCTTGTGTTTCTTTACTCTTGAGGTTCATTATGTCACCAGAAAAGCTTTAATATTTTACTGTGGAAGCAACATAGCCATGAAACATTAATTTACAGGAATGTGGGAACCATGAAATACGGGGTTTTCTACTAAATTAAGATTGTACTTGTCTCTGTTCTCACATAGTTAAGGGAACCAATTTCCATTATATATGTATGTATATGTATTCTGGAAATTCAAATAGGAAAGAAAGATGTACAAACTACAGGCAGAGCATTTTTACCTTGAAAAATATATTTATATTCTACCTTCCATCCTAAACCACTTTACATTCTATATCCATCCTGGAACCACGTCTGTCATTACTGAACTGCACCCACTCTGGCGTGTAAGCGAACAGCTGATATATTCTGCCCTGTGAGATGTGGCAGCTGTCTAGATTTGTATAAAATTGTTTACTTCTCTACTTTCACAATGCCGTTCTCTCACCATTGTAGTAACCAACACCATTCAGATACGCCTGGCACAAACATGACTGTTCTACGATCTCCAAGTATTCTTCACCATGGCAGACGTCTCTGGTTGGAAGAAAAAATGGTGAAGGGCAAATTAATTTGTAATCCACGTAAAGGTCTTCTCAATATTCTCCTCTTATTGCTAACCAGTGTTACTAACTATAGGACTGATGTCTCCTTCCTGTAAAACAAATGACTGGGTTTCCTTCAGATACCTGCACACACTCATGCGCACACAAAGACCACACCAGCTTTGAGCAGCCTCGTAGTGGCTTAAAGGGAAGCACTTAATTCTGTGGACAATTCCAAATTCTAAGAGTTCACCTCGGGTTTTTAACAATGTTATATACTAAATTTATGCCCATTACCAGTTGATTAGAATGGAAGAACTAGCCAAAACATTCCAGAAGCATTTGTGTCATGGGAACCATAGGTTTCTAGGTTATATGACACGCCAGAATATTCACCAAATCACCAGGGTTGTTTTCCTTAATGCTACAATTAGTGATGGCACATTAAGAGAACAATTACTGGATAAGATTTGACAGCAGGAAGCCCTCTACCATAAGTTGGAAATTCTCAACATATGCAACCATATTGCTCAAGAAGATGAGTTATGCAATTAAAACCAAAACTAGAGATTTGTTATCAAAGGATGGCAACGTGTACTAAAACCCAGCTGAGAGGTTCCCTGATCTCGTTATCTTCAGGCTTCTATGTGAGTTAATCTAACACAGATGACAGTATTTGACACAGATAAATTGTGCCTACAGTCATGTGGAGGATGTTTTATAGAAACCCTTTTCATTAGATCACGGAGGTTTGTCATAATGCAACTTTTAAAAAGTCTGAGAAATTTTGCCAGCATTGCATTGCAGGGGAATAAAACACTATGAAAATTCTGACACAGTCAAACAGTCCATTCTAACGTCATTAATTTCTAAAAATCTGAACAAGCCATATGTAATTTGCTTTTCACTGCATTTATTTTAAGTGCAAATTATTTTAGAAGACCAATTCTAAAGAAACATTTTATTTTGTCTGAAGGAAAAATTTTAATCAACTTGGAAAAGATTGTGGTTGTGTGGTTTTCATTCATAAAGAATTTCAGGATTGTCCCTTCTTGTCCTCAGTCGCAATGAAGCAAATTTCAAGTTCAGATTTTTTTTTTTTTTGCAAAATTATTAATTTCTCTCCTCCCACAGCCCTTTCTGCACCTATATGAAGAGGACAAGAACCTTAATGTGTAATTTCCATGAGCCTTAAGGAGAGGGCATGTGTGTTAGCATTTTCAAATCCAGGCTTATACAGCTGCTGTTTGAATATAAATCATAGAAGCTTTTGGGCTACACTAACACCCTCTGCAGTTTAGTACAGTTGTTAATTAATACAATACTGTATTAGTTCTTCATACAGTCTTACTATTAACACCCCATGAAATCCCATTAGCTCTGCATACGGTGCCAGACTTGTTCTGAATGTGGGAAAGCAAGAAATTTACAGTGGTATGAATAATAAAGGGAAGCTTTCAAGTGGTTTCCACTGTGAACATTTTGAAAAAATATTTTCCAGAATGTAATTTGTGGGGCAATCTTTTCACAAAATTTCAATGCAAACATGCATATATTTGTCATCTAAGTTTTCCCCTGGAGTGCAAAAACCCTTACGCACCACTATTGTTCCATGGCAGAAACATCAGGAAGATAAAATACTTCCTAAAAATGGAAAATTAACCAGGTTGTCTTATTGTCCAAACTGACAGAAATGCTAAAAAATAGATAAATTCCATAGCTGATGCCAACAAATGTATAAAACTTTCCTAACATTTTTGGTTTAAGTATTTTAAAGTACAGATAGTGATGACAGTCAAAATTTGTGCTAAGTTTTCCAGAAGTTATTTGAATTTCCTGATTCAGTGATGTGACAGATCCTTCTTAAAGTCCAAGAAGATTTAAGTGCCACAGTAAAAACCAGGCTTATTTGTTCACACCTCAGACAGAACACTCCAAAATGTATTGGCCGCTACAGAAACTTCAGACCTAATTATTTTCTATTGGTTGAGTTTTGTCCAGTATTGACCTTAATGAAAGAGAGATCTGACAAGGAGCTGTTACAAAGGCTTCTGAAAATAGAGAGAATGATGAAGCAGGCAGGATTTAGAAGCAGACTATTCCCAGGAGAAACTGGCTCAACTGTAATTTCTCCCAATCATTTAGGAGTTGCTGCCCTAGAGTTGTTGTAGTAGCAGTGCATGGTTAGGAGGATTCCAGTAGATGCTTTTCTCCCTTCCCAATGCTGCAGTTCATCCATAGTCCAGTCTCTGCAGTCTCACTATGCCATCAGGAATGACCAGGGCGTTTCTGCATGGCCAACATCCAGACAGGGACACACTGCTCGGGGAATCCCTCCTGCCTCTCCTCTCGTAGGATGGTGAGTCCACTCATTTCAATGAGGCTGTGGAGGATGTTGAGGTCTCGGATGACGCTACTATCCAGACAATCCAGGATACAGCCCTCCCTGGCTACATTGTCCTTGAGAATAATAACACCATTGTCCTTCAAGCCATTCTGGCACCGGATGAGAAACTCCAGGAGGTCTTTATCTGTCAGATATCCTACAGATGAAAAGATGGAAAATAGATCGCTATTAACCATTCAAAAAAGACTCCCCCTGTAAACATCAGAATGGCACCTTGATCTGAGTCTCCATACTCTATTTATTGCAGAAGAAGTTCTAGTCCTGACAGATTTAATTATGAAATCTTGGGCAAATCAATGAGATCAACAGTTACAAACTGAAATCAATATTTATGATCCATGCGAGTAGTAGCAACAGATGAGGACAGAAGTCAATGGGAATAGTGGAGAAAAATACTGGGTGCTGAAGGGTTCTTTAATCTGGTGGTTAAAGTCATAATAAGAATCAGTGGCAGGAAGCTGAAGCCAAACAAATTCATATTGGAAATAAGTGACAACTGTTTAACAGTGTAAGTAATTACCCATTGGAAACTACCAACAGAAGTGGTGTTTACCACCTCTTGAAGTCCTCAAATCAAGCGTGGTTGACTTTCTCAAGATATGTTTTAATTGAACACAAACTACTGGCTCAGTACAAGGGTGAAGGAGCGGATGTAACAGCTTATGATATAGAGTAGGTCAAACTAGATAATCTAACAATCTCTTCTGTCTTTTAATGCTGCAAATCTCCATAAATTTACATAACGTTATGTACCCATCAGAGGACTTCTGGATTAAAGGTCTAGTGAGGAATGCAAGACCTTACAAACAAACTCTTTATATTACCTCATACTGTTGTGACTTCTGCATATACCATATACATTTTGAAAGAGTACTTTTTTCAATATGTTATTGAGATCGTGTTTTTTATCCTTCCTTCTCAAAGACCTATACTTCTGTTATGTTGAGATCAGTAGCGCAAGGCTCAGAGAAGAGCAAAATGAAAACTCTCACATATGAAACATCTAAAATGAATTAACAAGGACAGGTGGTCAGAAACTGAATTACAAAGTTGAAAAAAAAATAATTGTTTGTATTTTCCAGGCAAAATATTTAGTTTTCTTGATGGAAGATTTAAACTTCTATAAATGGAAGTTGTCATTTCAAAACCATATTTTGACATAGCATGTCAGGTTTTTTTAACCACCACCCCCAAAAAAAAGAAAAACGCCCCAAAGCCTAGGAAAATGGCAATTTCTATATGAAATGTAAACTTGCTGTTTCATTTTTTTTCATAAAATAGCAGCCTGGGTTCATATACTTATGCATACATAAGACAAATCAAGATTGCATCAGCAAGATTCATTGAAGCTTTTGACCACCTAATTAGGAACTTAATGTTCTCTTAATTTAGCTTTTAATCTAGTTTCCCAAGAAAATGAGATCTTCATGGTGTTGCTCTTTACCAGACAGTCCTGCCCTCGCTCCACCATAAAGTGTTGAGCTTGTTGGTATATTTCAACCAAACTCAAGATAGGGGTAGAAGTATTGATTAATACTTAAGATCACTACATATTTCACTGAAAGTGATGGAGGAAGGAGATTCAGATCTGTGTCTATGGGAAAGAAAAGGCATATGCTTGCTTCGTTAGCAGCCACATAGCTGATAAGAAAAGTCTTAGCTCATTCAGTCTCATATTGACTCAGATTTGCTCAAAAGTTGAGGCAAGAGCCATATTTACTGCAATGACTGCTTATTCAAGAAAAGCAAAAATACAAAGGAAAATAATACTGTTCTGAAACAGTTTGCTTTTACAGCTATAAAGACCTGTTCTAAGCAGCCCAGTTTCATTACTTTTTAAGATTATGTGCAGAGGACAAATACGTATTCCTGAAAACCAGCTCCTGTGCTCATCTCCCTACCTTTATCTTTCTTTTTGCCTATCAAGAAACTATCATCTCCAAGGTTTTGGAGAGAAGGAGTTGTTCAGGCCTCCTCTTGTGCTTTAGAATAATGACTTCTGCAGCTGAAACTATACCATGGACGCTTAGGTTCACAGATTAGGAGAAAACCTTATTTCTGGAAGGATAGTTAGGCACCACAGCAGGTTTTCTAGAAAAAATTAAGAACTTGGGGTTTTTTTTGGGTGAGGAACATAGCCCACATTATCTGGTCACCAGTCTGCTGCTCTTAATGCTGCAGGGCATTCACTAGGGTGGCTGCAGGAGAAGAAGCAGTTATTTCTTGTATGAGGGGGTTCTATGGGACACAGCTAAGCAAACCTGTTTGATCAACATCAGTGAATGTATGAGACATGATCTGGTTTATAGGTATTGGTGATTTCACTAGGACTTTTTTCAGATTGTTTCCTGAAATACCCCCAAGTCTGGATAATCATTAGATTCAGAAATCCCTCTTCACAGGTAAGGCCAACCCCATATATCTGTCTGCAGCACTGGAAGCTAAGGAGGATTGTTGCTCAAGAAAACCCATATATAAGACCTACTCCTCAGCTGCACCTGAGCATGCAGGCTACTCCCCAAGAATGTGTACCTTCCTCCAGTATGTGACCTGAAAAAAACCAATTTGATTTGTACCCATGGTGCATGTGGCTGGGGAGAAGTCTCTTGTGAGATTTTAGGAAGCAGTTCCAAAGCTTTGAGAACCTCCTTTTAGAGCTGCACCATTCTTTTAACATAAAGTTTAGCACAAGCTATATAGTTTTGGAGATGCTGGGCTGGATGAGTCATGCTGAACTAACCTGAAACCCACTGAATCCAGATGACATCATATCTTTGTGGGGCTGGTGTGAATTCCTGGAGGCTTTTGCAATAATACATCTCTACTCTGTCCTCCTTGTCCTGCAGGTAGTTCGGGACCTCAGCCAGGAAATTCTCCATCATATCCACCATTTCCACGCTCTTGAAAACTGGTAACAGGACATGCTTGCTGATACGACCTATCCCACAGCCGCAGTCCAGGGCGCGGTTGGTGCCAGCTTTCCCCACCCCCTGTGGGATACAAGAAAATAATTTGAAATCTGAAAAATAACACCTGAAAGATCATAGCAACTGTATTACCAGCTACAGCCTTTAGTCCACCAAGCCTTGTGTCTTGTCTCCTTACTTGTGCAGGGCTCTGGCAAGATTGCTAAGAACCTGGGCCAGTATCAGTAGAGCTTTGTCTAAGCTGGGCTCCGGTGTTCCCAGGCTGCTGTGGATGGTACTTCCTCATTGCAGCCCTGCAATTATTGCTGTACAGTAAGTTTTTGCTTGGGATAAGAAGAGACATAATCTTTCACAAGCTCCTAGCTTTCTCCAGTGATCCACTGGTCTTTGTAAAGTCCTTGTAATTTCGTCTGGCAAATATTCAGACCTCACAGCCAACTATCTGGCTAGATAAGCCTCATCCTGAGCCCTGCGAAGGCCTAACAAAAAAGTAAGCATATACCAAACACTGAATGCAAGAATTAACTTCCGCAGGACGTAACTCCCACGGTGCCCATGGACATCTCTGCAGATATACAGCATCCTTCAGATCAGAGTGCAGCTTTCAAAACAAGCTGAGTTTGAATGAAGATCTTGGCATTGTAGGTAGCCTATGGCAACTCAAAAAGTTTGGACTGGGGTATATACAGAATTTCTTTTTTAGGCATAGAGACAAGAAAGATTTTTAGTAGATTTTGCTTAACTGTTTTTTCCTCTTAAATATCATCTCTGGACAGAGATCAGACATGAAAAAATGCAGCACAAAGGATATGTGTATGAGAAAATAATGAGTCACTGTAAAAGGAGCTTTAAAATGAAAGCTGTATTTCACCCCTAAAGCTTCCATTCTAGCTATAAAAAGGCTCTTAAGAGCCTGCTGCTGTTCTGTAAAACAGAAATTTTAAGTCTGTACATGCACTGACTGTGGGATTGGAGCTCCCCTAGCCAAAGTTATCTGTTAAACAAATATATTAAAAGCAAACATAAACACCTTTTCCCTGTCCTCTGGAAGTAAGCGTTGAAGTCCAAGCTATGGGCCAAAGTCCCTGCTGCAGCTTCACTGCTCTTAAAGGAAATAAACCCAGGAAGAGTCTTGCTCTTCCTACTTATTGGGAGACGCCCTCTGTAGTCATCAAGCATAAATCAAGTAACTCGATGCTTTTTTGGCCTTGCTTCAGTGGGTAATTCAGCAGATTATTAAGGTCAAAGGAGAGAACTGTCAATGACATGGCTATGAATAGCCCAGCTGAGCATCTAGTTACACAGAGTAACTGTAGAAAGAGCACAAGGGCCTGAAAGGCTCTCCTCAGTCTCCAGGGCTGCTGGTCCCAATTTGTATACCTAGGAAGATTAATCTCCCCATGTGTGCAAGAGTCCACAAGCCTTCAACCCTGTTGGACTCTCGAGACTACCTGTTTGCAGTTAGCCAGAAAAAGTGAGCCGTTCTTCATCACAGACTGCACTTAGGAGCATGTGGCTTTTACTGAGGACCAGACTAAGCTGTAACAAGGAGTTCGTGAAAGGAGAAGGAACTGAGTCTTGGATCTTTACAAGGTGGATTCCCATACTGTTTGCTGAAGATAAATACAGGCCTACACTGATGTGATTAAGGAAAAATCTTTGACAAAGCTGGTGAGAAAACCGGAAGATCTACCAAAACAAAGAATAGAATTCAACAGGAAGCCACACAACTTCTTTGACTTTTGTGTTTCAGAGAACCTATAGTCACAGTACCTCACTCAAAACAGGGAATTCATCTCCCTTGATGTGTCATGGCAAGGACCTCTGATGACACACCTCCATTTGCCATCGAGAAGGAAAGGGAACAATCATGGGAGATGAATCTTGATCCCACACTTTGCTGAAAGAGAGCAAGAGCATCAGCAGTCAGTTGAGAAGTGCTGTGAAGCGCTGCGGCTCTGTTTGTAATGAAAATGTTGACATAATTCCATGTTCAGCTAATATATTTTCAGTTTGGGAGTGCTCAGAGATCTGACAGGGTATTAACATTTTCTTTGGAAGGCAATCATTCTCCCAAAAGCCTAATTGAGTTGAAAATCAGATTCCTTATTTTAAAAAATAGTGTAAGTGAAAATTCTAAGCCAGAACAGGCTTCAAAATTTAAGATTGACTGCTTCTCTGATTACTTGCTTCCCATTACTCAGAATCGCTATCACTTAGGACACATACACACACAAAAATTCTTCTCTAAAGCTAAATAGGGCACTCACAGATTTCCTTAGGGATAAAAGAGTTGTGGAATATGTACCTGAAGCTACTGCTTCAGGTCTTGGAAGGGCAGGAAGGCAGTGTAGATATGCAGGATAAAAAATAAATCAGAGTTCAAGAGATAGATAAAAATCACAGTGGTTTTCCTTCTAAATTAAAAAAAAACAAACAAACAAACAAAAATTAGGTTTTCAACAACATCTCTCCCATTCCCCCCATCAAACAGGAGAAAAATCACTTTCGAGAAGCTTTTCATTCAGCAAGTAACTAATCGGGCAGGTGAACTGAGGGCAAGAAAGGGAGAAAGGGCTTAGGGCAGAAAGGGAGCTATAAAGTTAATATAATCTCTGTGTGTGCTATTTCACACACCTATAGCTCACAACTGTTCCTGAATTAATGGTTTCTTTATTTCCTTTTTTACAGATTACCTCCGGATTAGGCACTTGCAAACACAGTGTCTATGTGGACATCAAGGGTTTAAGAGGCATTAATACACTGCCATAAATATGCAGTGCTCCAGCTCTGCTGATAACCCTTCAAGTATGACTTTACCTACTACAGCTTGTCTGTGCAGCGCCCTTGGCTCAAGTCATGTTGCTCTTGGTTTGGGTTCTGCCCACACACACATAAAACCTCTTAACTCGAGCACAGTGGCACTTTCAACTCACTTTGACTCACCTGGGAAGGAGACAGGCTAAAATATAAGCAAAGTTCTTAGTCCTTTCTGTAATTCCTTCCATGTGCCCAGGCAAGATAAATTCTCAAATGGTGAAGGAATCTGTGGCTCAGTTTACGGTGGTGCTAAGAATCATGCTAAGAAATGCCATACATGAAGGTATGCAACATCAGTCATGTAAGGGAAATGTCACTGTGTGGCATTTCCACCCAGCCAAACTAACTCAAGAGGGGTAATTTGAGTGGAACTGGGCAACAGTTTTTTAAAGAGCACTAGTTTTGCCAGAAAATAAAGTTTTGGAAGAATAAAGCTCTCTGTGAAATGGATATTTCAAATCTAGAAAATAGTTATAGCCAAAAAAACATGGGAAAGAATGTTTAAAATGTCAAGATACTTCTTTTTCACAACTTTCAAGGAAAAAAAAACTTGTCAACTTTTATTTCTAAACAGCATTTTTCATTTTGGAACTGACTTACACTTGAAAATGTGGGGAAAAGTTTTTCAGAGGGCAAAACAATAAAAGAAGTGAAACACGTTAAGTTGATCTGAAACTGATTTTCCTATTTTCTGATTTTGCTAAACTTCTCTTTCAAAAAGAAAGTATAGCACATATTAGGGTGAAACAAATTACTTTCTTCTATCTTGATCACCTTACTGAAAAAAAGATTATTCATAGAGCCATAAACTTGGGAAGACGTTAACTCACATTAGCTTTACAATAAAGTCACTACTACAGAAAGCCAGTAAATATCTGTATCTGGCTGATACAAATTGCAATATTCAAATTGAAGTAGTAAGAAAGGAAAATAAACCAATTGACTGTATCTCAACAGACAGGCTTTAACAATCTAAATCGGAATTAGCAAAATGTCCAGATTCCTTTCTGTTCCCTTCTTTTATCTTCTTGTTTGATCTCGGCCATTCAGAGTATCCTCTCTACCCCTGGCTAATAATAGGAGTAGGAACTCTGCTCTGGAGTAGTTTGTATCTGTCATCACACCTGATACATAGGGTATGATTTCTCTTTGGCATGTGAAACTCTGCTACAGACTCTACTTCTTTCCTTTTCAGGTCTTGGAGATGAGAAAATGTAACAGTGTGCTATAAACCTGCCGTTCAGGAAACTGAATCTATATGATGTTTAGGAAGCATGAAATCTTTCCCTTAGTACAGGCTTATGCACCACTTGATTTCCACAAATGTCCTGAAAACAAGACCGAAGTAAAATTTAAGGAATATGCCTTGAGCTGGCTCTAGGCTTCTAAATTGCATTTAATTTTTTCTGAAAATGCCATTTTACCACCAGGTTTAGCTGCCTTGCTGAACTTCCTTCGTATTTGCTCATTTTGCATTTGTAGAAAACCTGATACAGTAAGGCTTTGAAATTTTGTGAAGCCTTTTTGCATTAGCATTAATGAGTATTCATTTAAAAATGCAGCTGTTCACTTGTGTTTTGCTGGCTCACTGCCCCAAAAGCCTCCCTCAGTCAGGTACAGCAAACATTGCCATCAGTTGCCCTTCACTGCTGTACAGGATTTCTATCTGTTCCTAAGCCACGCTCATTTTCCAGCCCAACCCATTCAAACTATGCCCTTTTTACACACAATGTCTAATTAACCTGCTGAGTTTTTTTTCCACAGTAGATCATTAAGACTGAAAAAAAGGGCACCTGGCTATCCGAAATTTGTACTTTTGAGAAGAGAATGAAAGCTCTGTGATAGCATTATATAGAACCAATTGTTTTGTGAGCAGAACTTAGGAAATTTGGTTTTCTGTAGCTTTGTGGATTCTTTAGCATCTAATACTGTTGTTGAGCTAATTTAGTGGGCCTTCCCCCTGGGAAGAGGGAAGAGGAGTCAGAAAACCATCAGGCCTCACTTTTAAAGATTTGTGGATTTCCAAAGACACATTCAGATGTCAACAGGATTTTTAGAAACCTAAGTGCCAAAGCTATACTGCTATTGTCAGTGCTTTTAAAATCCCACTTGGCAACTTTTTGCATCTCAGCTCGAAGCAGAACGTGAAGATGTTTACAGACCTTTAGAAATCCGCCTGCAAAGGTCCCTAGTGACACTGGAATGTTCAAGAAAAAAATATTTTTCCTAATGGGTAGCTTATTCTATATAATGTTGGGGGGTGGGGAGGGGGGCGGTGAGAAGGGCTGCGTTCTGTTGTAGCATTCTCAAAAATATCTATAAATAGGCA
Organism: Pterocles gutturalis; assembly: GCF_000699245.1. Taxonomy (NCBI): domain Eukaryota; kingdom Metazoa; phylum Chordata; class Aves; order Pterocliformes; family Pteroclidae; genus Pterocles; species Pterocles gutturalis. The sequence goes on from NW_010146202.1 coordinate 50,385, forward strand.
AAACAGAAACTTGGCATTTAGTCTCAGCAGCTTTCCCAAATGGACAGCAGGAACTTGCACAGACAAATCTCCCACTGAAACCAGCAAGGCTTTTACCATGAAAGGTCCCAGTCCTGCACTGAGAATTAATCTCCCACCCAAACACAGCTATAACAACTCCTTGCACAATCCTCTTTGCAGCCTTCGAGCACGAGAAAAGGATGCAAACAAGGTAAATAACGATATATGGCCAGGCAAAATGTGCATTCATGATGATGTATGACCTGGCAGAACATATTACTAGACCCAATGACAGTCAGTTACGACCTGTGAGTGCATACGGAATATGACGTATGGTGCCATTTAAAATGTATGTGACTGGGCACAGTGCATGTCAGTTATGACACATCACCACTGTTTCTTGCAGAAGATGGGATTAAATGACTCACCCCAACAAACTTCCTGAGAAACTCCCTGGAGGATTCAATGTCTGTATTGGAGAGCTCAATGTAGTCTCCCATCATGCCCTCTTCTGTGGCTGGCACCTCCCGGTAGAAGTGTTTGGCCCTGGCGTAGAACTGCATCTCCCCATTGATAACTTGACTTGTCAAAGCGTAAAGTTTCACTGCAAGCAGATAAATCACTATTTTATTGTTAATGACAGATATTTCTGGTTTAGCTTATTGCTCTGGAAGCATGACAGCAAAGATCTATAAACTTAAGTTGAGCCTTCAAATCACCAAACCTCTGCTTCTAAAGCAAAGGTGGAAGGAAAGTGTTTTAGATGTAATCCTGCAAGACCTTGAAGGGACACAGTTCCTCTTGGGCAAATTCAGCACCTCCCAGGCTCAGACATCATTTTTGTCATCACACTACATTTTCATGTCAGTGAAAAATCACTTCAAGTTTGAAGTGAACATGCATGACAAAGAGAGCAAGGGGTTTGATTTGCTTCCAGAAAAGCTGTGGACGGCATTTATTGCTATGCAGGGTCATAATTTCGGCTATCACAAACCTAACTGTTCTGCAGATTTCTATATATGCTTTCTAGCCATTGACAGCTGCACAGAGAGTGCACCAAGAAGAGCTTGGATGAATGAGGCACTTGCTCTGGTTTATTTTTAGTGACACTGTACAGTCTGTGGCACTGCAAGTAAGCTGAACCATAGAGCAGATGGTAGTCTCCGGCCTAAATGTGTATGGGGGGGAGACAATTAGAAGAGAGAGTCCTAAATTTTAGTCTGTCACAGATCAAGGAATGAGATAATTAGTGGGTGATATACTGGAAAGTTCCCGTGTGCCAGAGGCTTGGATGTTTCTTTTCATTGCTTGCCTATTTTGTTGGTAATATATAGCAATCGTAAGTTTGAAGCTGGTTTATTAAAACCTCTGAGCTTTGCTTGGTAAGGGGCTATTTTCCCCTATTCTTTAAAAAACTAAGGTCTATCCTCCACATCCTGGGTTTTCCTATACTCAATGTGCATCATCATGTCAAAAGTTGTTATGTTTTGCAGCTCCAAAGTTTGGACTGAGGGTTGGAAACCAGCACCTCTGACTGTCTCACGTGCACATACATGTGTCCAGGCACTTTCCTGTGTGTGGGACAGACCTTCCAACAAAAACACAGCTACAAGCCTGTCTGTGAAAGCTATGCAATAAGAAGGGACAGAGTCACACTGCAAACAAGGCTTTGCGAGCACCACCTTGCAGCGTTCCAGCTCTGCTGCAGATTCCCAACGTGCTCGAGGAACTGGAAATGATCCAGCAGCAAACACTTTTTTGGGTTAATAAGAACAGAAAGGGAGAGCACCCTGCCGGCTGCATACACAGAAGGACCAGGGAGCAGTGCTTTGTCGCTGCATCTTTAAACTTCCACAGGAGCATTGCCAGTTGCTGCTGGGAAGGGTCTGAACAGGCCAGGCCTTGCTTGCGCCGGCTGGGGAACAGGAATTACACCCTCCACGCAGAGGAGAGCTAGGCCAGAGGCCCTGAATATAAGCCTGGAATGTATTTATTGAGGGCAAGCAAGCTCAGCAGGGAATGATAAGTGTGTGCCTGCCCATCCTCAGCAGGCGAATGACATTTTGGAGGCAAATGAGGGGGGGACAAAGGAAGTAGGATGGGGAATAATTACCACCAAGGACCACTCGGAACAGAATAGTGCTATTGGGTTACATATAAGCAGCATGCCCAGCATATCCTTCATCCAACAAAAGCAGCATTACCAGCCCCTCTTGTCATCACCTGCTTAAGTCAACTGCCGAACGGATACTATTAAAGCTTTAATCCATTACACATTTATGTTATGCCTGAGAAATTTATACCACAAGAAGCACTGAGCCCAGCAAGGGTCAAACCTGGGAGTTTTACACACTCCACTGATTATATTCACATACTCAGAAGAAACCATTTAGCTGAAGAAATTAATACGAAGGGGGTAGCAGCCAATCCCCAGCACAACTCGGCCAGGGTGGCTCCCAGAGCCTGGGAAAAAGACTCCATCAGTGGCTGCAATTCTTCCAGTAAACAATCTCCATCTTCCCCCAGGAGTGGCACCATGTTGTTTTCTCTGTGTCTTTTTTCTTCATTTCAGATGCCAGCCTGGTGAACAGAACTTCACTCCTGCAAGTTGGCTTTGCAAGATCTTCCATAGAAGAGTCCAGTGATGATTCCTAGGGCTTGTTTAATGGACCTGTCAGGGGACAGTGATTTATCCCGCTTTGCTAGATTGAAGGGAAAGGCATTTACAGATTGTCTGCACACTAGCACAGACTAGCACAGGGTGTTGCAGGCAGCTGGCAGCATGAACAGCAAATATTCATCCCTTCTACTCAAAACATGAGCCTGACTTGAGGCAACACATGGGGACGATATGCTGTTCAGGGTATCAGATCTGTAGCGTGTGCTCTCAGATTTCTCACTCAAAACCAGTATCAGGCTTGCAGAATGCCTGCCGGGACTCGCATGCATACGCCAGCTGACTGCAGCTCCTCCTGGGCCAGCTGAGGCCCCAGAGCCTTGCTTTACGTGCTGGCATCTAAAATCAGCTCTGGTCTCAGCATCCACAGGGCTTTCTCTACCCATCAAACTTTGCCAAGATCTTTTTATGCAAGTCCCTCACCTGAGGGCATACAAGGACACAGCCTAATGTGGAGAGTGGCACTGTACCCAAAGTCTTCTCCAGCGGACCCACAGTCTCACTCACACAGCGTGTGATCTATACAGATGATTTCCACCTCTTGCTCCTTTAGTGTTACTTCTCCCACTCATGAATTTACAATGCTGCCAACTCTCCCAATCCACAACCCAATTTTCCAGACACAGCCCATCAACGTCACCTCTGATCTGCCTCACAGGTGTGCCTGGCATGCAGGCTCCAGCAGCAGGACCAGAGGAAGAGGGAGGTTTGCCAGCTTGCAGGAATCTACCCCAAAAGAGAACTGCAGGGAGGCACACGTGTCCTTGGTGGCAGTTAGTGTTGGAGCTCTGGTCCAGCGTGCCTCCCCCTCATCACAGGGCCCGTCTAGCCAGAGGCATCTCTCTTTCCATGACACATGTGGGACTATCTCGTGCATCAGGAAATGAAATACTTCTGAGGTCTGTTACGGATACACTGGCTGATTTCAATGAACTCTGTAAAGTAGGGCACAGGCAGGATAGGATGATGGAGGCTGCAAGTCCCTAAGAGACTGGGGGTGGGGGAGCAGCTGTCTTTCACAAACAAGGTTTGCAGTGTTAAGGCAGGTTACTTGTAAGGTTTAAGGTTAGAAAGGTGTTTCTAGTAAAGTAAGAAGAAACTTTTTTCATGGCACATTTGGTCTCTCAGCTGAATCTGCTGGCAAGTCCCCCAAGTGGAGGTGGCTAAAACAAACCCACTGCAAAAGCAGGCTGAGAACAGGAACTGTCTCCCTAAAGGTCACTCCACATCATGAGACACTAATAATTTTCAGTCACTGCAAACACAGTCTGGATGCAGACTGATGACCTGCAGCTGAATGCCAATCCCTGGACTAGACAGAGAGTATCTACCTAAGCCCTTTTGCCCTGCAAAGTCCAAAACATTATCTATAATATTTTCTTATGGATCAGTTCAAAATCTTCTTTCCTAGTGCATCTGATCTAAATCTCTGGAGACATGGGACCACTTAATATGCAAGATTGGGTGCAATCTCAGCCTGCAGTAGACTGTCTTAACAGTTCTTGGTTGCAGAGTTTACTCAGCTAAACTTCTCTGGCACAAGTAAATCTTGCAAGTAATTTTTCTGAAGTTTTTATTTGTGAACATTATTTTGTGGCTCCAACTGCTTTCTGCAAGATATTGAACTAATTCCAGTTTGGCTGAGTATTCCCTTTTAAATGCAACATCTGCTTTGTGCATCAGTTGAAAAAGTTATCTGGGTGCAGGGTAGAGTTCACCTCTCTACTGTGGTCCAAGAACCATTTAAATTCTGTTTAGTAGAGGGTGAACATCAGCCCACCCCCAAAGCAGATTTTACTTACAGACATGTGCCTCACACACGGGAATATCTGTCTCTGTGGACTGATCATCTGAGTTTTCCACTGCAGATCTCACCCCACTGGCACGGAGTCCCACAGCCCATGTAAACACGTGCATAATTTCCAGCATCTGAATAGCTCCATTAAAGCCCACTGGGCTTAAGGGCATTCACACGCATTTAAGTACATTGTTGGATCAGGGCCTAAAGTTACTCATGTCTTTTATTTATAAATGTTACCCTGGTCTGGAAAAGTAACATGTTTCTTTTAACAGGCTGTGATACCAGATATGCTCAGCTAATAAGTAAACATGCCTAAAAGTGCTCCACCACTGAACCTGGCAAAGGAGTGGGGAGAGCATGGCGTTAGCATAGCTTGAAGCAAGCTTTCTACCTTGCTGACCCTGGGCAGCACTGCAAGTTTCAACGTGAGGCTTGATTTCAGTGTTATTATTCACGTTTAGGGTTAAGCACAGGCTTAACCACCCTGCTAGGTCATAGTCTTAGTGTTGCTTTAGCTGTTTAATACTGTTTACACAGAGATATCTGGATTTAGGCTTGAAGCCTGAGAAGTTCATTTCTGCTCAGTTCCACTCTGAGCTGAACCGGAAAATGTCACTCTGCAGAGATGTTCAGACCTGCCACATTTTGTCCTCTCCATCACAGAGAGCACTGGATCACAGGACAATCCAGGTTGGAAGTGACCTAAGGAGGTCTCTAGTCCAAACTTCTGCTCAAAGCAGGGACAGGCATGAGGTCGGATGATATTCAACAGGACTTTATTGAGCTAGGTTTTGAAAGCCTCCAGTGATGGAGAATTGTATGACCTCCCTGGGCAACCTGTTCCAATGCCTGACTGTCCTCACAG
>NW_010146202.1:55758-65799 GCF_000699245.1 Pterocles gutturalis
TAGCCAGTCTGAACTTCTTTTGTTTCCATTAATGGCCACTGTCTCATGTCCTCCTGCCTCACACCACCGTGCAGAGCTCAGCTCCATCTCCTTCATCATCATGTAGGTACTGGCAGTTGGATATTTGGTCTCCCTGAAGCTGTCTCTTCTGGCTGAACATGCTCCATTCCCTTAGACTCTCTTCACAGGGCATGTGCTCCAGTTCCTTCACCACCTTGGAGGTCATCCAGCTCACTCTGTGTCGTTTCCTGCAGTGAGAGTTCAAGACTCCACACATACAGCCTAATGACTGCTGCACAGAAGAGGATAATCACTTCCCTCAATCAACTAGCTATGTTTTTGCTAATGCAGCCCACGATACTGTTGGCTTTCTTTGCCAGGACACACTGGTGGCTCATGCTCAGTTGCTGTCTACCAAAACCCCATCAGCAGGGCTGCTCCCTGGCCAGCCACTGCCCAGTCTGTGTTGTTGTTGTCAAAGGTTCTCCCTTTCCAGGTACAGGACTTGGCATTTGCCTTGGAATTTCAGTGAATTTGAATTTCACCAGGTTCCCACTGTCTCTTTCCTCCAGCCTATTCAGGTGCCTTTGGATGGCAGTCCTGACCTAGAACTTGTGGACAAGCCCTGCCGGTTAGCCACAATCTGCTAATGTGATGAGCAAGCAGTCCTTCACCTCCTCCAGGTTACTGATAAAGATGTTAAACAAGACAGGTCCCAGGACAGACCCTTGTGGTACTCCACTGATCTCAAGATTTGACCACGACTTTCTGAGCCCAATCACTCAACCACTTTTTACCATCCAGAACGTGACATCCTAGCATGCTCTGAAGTTTCTTGGAGCTACCCACAGTACCTGTCCTTATACACACTTTTACTTCATGACAGTAACCATGGAGTGACAGACCTACTGCATGTCCACATGAAGGCTGGACTCACAGTACCTTTTCTGTGGAGCCAAACTAATTTAGATAGGCTGGTAATAAGCTTATAAGCTCTTTAGTGAAGTTTTAATAATTCAGGTCATGAAAAGTCTGGCAGGGGGGATCTTTAGTCTGATATAGGAACATTTTACAAAGCTTATTGGCTGGGAATGGAAATTCAAATAAAATTCAGACAAAAAATATAGTTTTACAAGAGTGAAGCAATTAGGCCTGGAAACAGCTTAATGATGGACTGATGAATTCTCAGTCATTTGCACCCCTTAAACCAAATATTTTTGTCTTCATAAATATATATTCTAACCCAGTTGTAAGTTACAAGCATGATACAGAAACTTTTACATTAAATTCTAAGCTAAATGTTCACAATCGTATCTTCTAGCCTTAAAATGATTTATTAGTACTTACACTAACAGCTACCACTGTAGGAAATCCTGCTCAGTTTCTAATATGTTATGTTTATTTTCAAAACAAATGAAAGAATAACATTTTCATAGACTTCTTGAGATTCCATCAACCTATAATTGACTTTCCTTCCTTTCCTTCTTTCCTTCCTTTCCATCGTTCACAGCTAACTACCACTAGGGATAGGAGTATTTATCTTCCATGTTTCATTTTAAAGAGTTTCAGATATTGCTGCATTTGAAAAGCCGCATCAAAATACTAAGATAACATGGAAATGCTTTTTTTCTTTACAGGACTCATGAATTCTACCATCTGGAGCAGAGTCTCACTGGGGTCTGTATAGTTTCACACAAACAGGTAAGATAATCCACTCGCCTAAATGGATCATTCAATTAGGAAGGAGCCCTCAAGAATTCACTGTGAAGGATTTCATTCTTAACATGTTTAACAGGTTGCACAGACACATCCTTTCCATCTTAAATTCCTACAGTTCTAACATTGAGTGGAGGCTGAATAATTCTGCTTAAAAAGTGACATGCTAAAGTAATACAGGCTCAAATCAAATCCACTTTTTAGCTATATTGTCCTGGGGAAATTTTGCTTCTTATTTAGGGTCAAATTTTCATAAGAAATGAGCATTCACTTTCTGCATCTAAAAAAAAAAATGTCTTGGCATCCTGTACCAGAGGCTTACACTGAAATTTGTCTATAAACAAACATTTTGGAAGCATTTTCTTCCCTGATAACAAACAGTAGGTTAAACAGCCTGCTGCGGAGATTGAGATTACAAAATCTCTTGAAAAAAAATTTTAAAATCATTACCTTTCAAGCACTTGTCCAAAACAATACAAATGACAAGGCTATGGACACACTGAATGACAACAAAACAGGCAACAGAAAGTAAGGCCTGCCAGCTCTGCTAGTTTTGCATTTGTCCTTCCAAATTCTAAACAGGTCAACGCACGTTTTACTTAAACGGTGACAAAAAAAGGAACCATCAGCCAGAAAACAAACTTTTTCACTCTTGTGGTCTTTCCCTTACCCTCCCCTAATGATCTGTGGAGTATTTAGGTAAAACAACAGATTACTAAATTAGACAGAGCTGAGAGAGAGAGAGTACCAAATAGTTTCGCTAGCACCGTAGTCTCTCTAGCTGGGCTTCTCAAAACTACTTGTTATTGTAATGAATGTGTGTGCACTCTACCATCTAACATAATATGCCTTTTCTGGAGCATGGTCACACACGCACACAGACGCTCCTGCCCACCAGCTACTCACCCAGGGGAAGTTTTTCCAGCAGATAAAGATAACTCTGAAAGAAGTCATTGCGGATCGCCGTATGCAAGACGAAGGACATACTGTGTCGACAGAGTTCTTCATCTGTCTTGTGCCAGCGCGACTTAAAGGCCAAATGTGCTGCTTTATATGCCATGATGAAGATGTTTTTTGCAAGGGTGGATAGTTGTTGTGGCTGGTGCTCTCTGGAGGACCTGTCCTTCTGAAGAGGCAGAGGCAGTGTCATCTAAACTGTGGCAATGTGCTGTCATTCTATATCAGCGTGTGTGTCTAGAGGAGTGCACGGGGTGGAGGCGGGCCAGAGGGGAGTGAGAAATGCTGGCTGTTGGCACTGGCTCAGAGTAATCTCTGGAGTGTCGTCCTCTGAAACGAGCAGGTGGTGGAAAGTGATAAAAAACTCAACCAGGAAATTGCTTAGGCAGGGTAAAAGTATATCTGCTCCAGAAAAGAGTGGCTTTAATTCAATTACACTTTTCCTAATCTATTCAGCCTTCACTTCAAAGGAACTTGGATATTATCCAGGATCTCACATCTTTTGTATCTCACAGGGTGGTTTTGTTTCTCTGTTTCTCCCTCGCTATTTGTTTTGCAGTCAGGGGCACCCAAGAGGAAGGCCAGAAGACAGAATAAGGACATTCCTCTACACAAACTGTGTGTCCTTATAAACTGTGATTATAGCAAGCAAAGACAAAGCTACGGATTCAACTTCATGCTTTGCCACTGTGTATGGCAGGGCAAGTCACTCTCCATGCACTCCAGTCTGCCTGGGTTCATTTAATCTGTTTAAATGGCACAGATGATCTCATCTGCAGGGGCTAACTGGAAGGAACTGCTATCTGGGAACACAGGAATGGTAAAGCCAGGGAAGGGTAAGAGCTTTCTGCTTTAGTGAACAAAATACACAGAAGAACAAAAGGAGATAAACTGCCTATTAACAAACTTAGACAAATATATCAGCTGGAAAAGAGAAGGACATTCAGGCCACTACAGTGGGCAAAATTCTAGAAGAGGGGGAGTAGGGTCAGAAGGTGAAGTGCTTCTTAGGATAGAGAATGCTAAGCTGCTGAAGAAGACTGTATATCACAAGTATGTCTCACCCAGAGGAGGATCAGGCCCTCAAAAGGAACAAGGAGAGACAGGTACTGCTTCAAAACCTTTTTTGCCCCTCGGTAGTTCAGGCACTCGGTGTGGTACAGCTTCAAGCCTCCCGAGTTGCAAAGGTACCTGGCAAGGGGATGGGGGCTTTGCACTGCCTGCACTGCCCCCCACACATTGTGCCCATGTGGGTTTTCCCTTTTCAAGCTGTTTATTCCAGCTGTCTGCAGTGCAAGCACACTATAATGCAGCGACACACGATCAGAAAGTTGGATGTTTTCAACACAAAAGGGCTGCCATAAGTCCTGAGCAGTACTGCAACTCCTGACAAACATCTGATCGAGCTTCTGAGAGTGGAACAAAGAAGACCTAGCCTCCACCAAGGAAAATTACTAGTTTCCAGCTATAGATGATGCTAAGCAGCATTTAGCAATGTATCAATTAAAGCATATTTTGCAACATGATTTGCTTCCTTGGAGCAGTCAATCTCTGTCTCTCTGCTTTGATATTACTTATTAAGAATCTTTAGGGGCAAAACCATCTTTGGGTATTACTGCCTTTCTTGTTTCCCCAACTACCATCGTGTACTGCTCATTCTCACCTAACTGCATTGGCACGCTGCTCCCCCAGTTGCTCCAGTCCACAGGACCGTGCAAACGTGTTGGTGAACAGATTAGTAAATAAGATAATTCAGAAAAATACACTTATTTTTTTTCCAAGTTGGATCAGTTCTGCAATCTAGCCTGCAGCTGACACAAGGGAATTTGTCATGTGCTACAATACGGGGACCAGAACAGCCACCTGGGACAGTGGTGTGGAGGAGGTAGCCACACAGCCACAATACAGAGCAGCCCTACCAGTAATGCAGATCTCCTCCCAGTATCCTGTCAGAGTGGTGTGCTGGAGGTGGTTCCATGACAGCCCAAGGTATCTAAGTACTAGAAGATGTGTTTCTATGCTCCCACCTCTTCCTGCTCACACATTCTTGCTGTCGGGATCTCTGCTGAGCTGTTTCAGCTTGCTACGTCAGTGTGGTGAGCACTGTGAACCAGCTCAGTGCAAAAATTTACGATTGCCAGCAAAGTGCAAGAAGGAAGGCAGAAGAAACACACCGCTGAGGAGAAGGTGGGGAAAATGGGATCACGGCAGTGGTTAGGTCAGCTCAGGAGACACTGCACCAAAGTCTGAGCCTTTCCTTGAACAGAGCGTGATGCTCTTCACCCAGCCTTAGAAACTTCAGCCATCCCTTTAATTGCTCACTCTCAGATTTCTTCCTGGTTGTGTATCTGTCAGAGAAGCATAAGGTTCTCTCCAACCAATTTTGAAATATCTGGGCCCAGACACAACCCTGGTGTGTCTCTTGGTTTTCTCACAAATCTGTCTCTTTGCTTATCTATTTTCAACCAGTCGCCAGTTAGCGTGCCAGGAACGGATGCGTCAAGACAGCACGTTAATGCTTTGGAAAGACATTGCACAAGCTCACTTTGTCACTGACAAAAGACACCCTTAGGAACTCAGAGCCCACCTGTTCTGCATTTGACAGCACGTTTCACACTTATCATGGCTTTAGTTTTGGCAGTGTCCATTGTGTAGCAAAGTAACCCCTCTGCTTAGAGACAGCAGTGACTTTGAGCATGAAACCTAAGCCCTGATGTGTCCTAGCGGAGTCAAACGCTGGGACAGCGGTGTGGAGGGTGCTGGGACCGCAGCCCCAGGGCTCCCCATAGCTTTGACACTCATGAGGTCCACAGGGGCCTCCTGGGCTTTTACATTCGCTGAGAGGATATGAATTGCAAAGGCAGAAAAGGGCACTGTTTCTCCAGCCTTCTGTGCACAAGTGGGGCTTAACTCTCTCTTTGGAGCAGCACATTTGGGTTCCTGAGTGCCTACAAAATGCTCCAGTGACTGTGACTCCAGTGAAGCTCTCTCAATTTACACCCTCTCAGAATCCGGCCAATTTACAGTGAATACACACACAGAGGAAACAGGACATATTGCAGAGTCACTCCCGATCATTTTAACGCCCTGCTAGTGACCTTCTCATAACATACTCCTAGCCCACTTTCCTTAGGAAAAGACATGTGTGCAACCATGTTGTGTATGTGTCTGTCTATTATTTTTATTACCCCATCACCAAACAACATTTAAACCTACCTATCTCAAACAAATCCCAGAATACTCCAATGCTTGTATCAAAACGGTAGATATATAGGTCTCCTCCTGGTTTTGCTTTTCTGAGGCACCATAAAACCTATAAGGAAGGATGTGCACGGGTACATCTATACCTCTCTTTCCAAGGTACTATTCTCAACCATCCAACACAAATGTGTCAGAAACAATGGTTCACAGGATTTGTTTTTCAGGCTGAATGTTGGTTATAACTCTTTTTGACAAATTAGTGTTGGGTTTGACTCACAGTAGTCCCACCCCACACAAAAAGAGTGAAGATCTACAGAAGGCTGCATAAACACTAATTCTATTTATTCTATTTGCACATCAAGACTAAGTCCCTGTTCCAAACATCTCTATAATCTAAGAGTTACTGTGAACACACACTCAGTCCTCAGATACTAGTGCAGCTAAGTAAGTGAATCACAACAGCATCAAGCCTTTTAAAGCACTTTCAAAGCATTTCCTAATGCCGTCAATGCTTAGGCAGAAATAGATTTGTGCCCAGAAGTTCCTAAAAAAAGGCCACAGAAATAGCAGGGTTTTTTCAAAAAGTGGATGCTGTATTCTCTGCCTATTTGTAAACAGCAGCATCATAATGTCTTCTGATAAAAATAACTCACAACACTTTCATGCTGTCTCCTAACCCTATGTTCTGAACAGAAGTAGTATCAGTCTACCCAGAAGCTGCAAACAATTCAAGCACTGTTACATACCCTACATCTCCATTAACAAGAAGTGCGGGGCTTGAGTATGGCCACAATAGCACCCCTACTTACTACTTGCAGGTTCACTACTGAAATATGAGTAAACCCACTTCTCAACTTTAGTTTCCTTTCCCAAATGGCCATTTGATTCTTTCTGAAGTTGAAGCCAGCTAGCCAGGTTTTTTGTTAGCAGTAGGGGCAGTGGAGAATCTGGACCTCTGGATAAACTGAGGTCCTACACTAAAATAACCGTAGACACAGCCATAATGCATGACAATCATTGCCTTGAACAGCTTCTGGTCTAAAATAAGAATGTGTTTGCATTTCTGTGGGTAAACAAATAGTTCCTCCATGTGTTGTCTTCTTCCACCCCATGAGATCAGGCACTTCTAGGACATCAGGTTTATCACAAATTAAAATGAAGGATCAGCTGAAGCAGCTTCTTGTTAAAATACCAGCAGCTGATCTCTGCCTGAGGGTAGCAGGTCTAAAATAAGGTATCAGACAGCTTATGATGAGTCACTGGAAGATCCAAGGCAGATCTGTTTGCTGGAGCAACAGGGTATTTAAAGAGAAGTTGGACTTACTTTTATATTAGTAGGTAACTACCTGTCTCTGCAGATCTGAGCTGTACACACTACTTCTGAAACACATCAGCTGCACAGAAGAAAAAAACATGTGCACTAGCTCCACATATCATGCAGGTCACAAAGGGTCAACTTTGCCTTTAAATTACTGTGTTCTGCTTACAAAACACCTGGTAGGCAATCTGATTTCCACACGGACAAGCCATCAGGATTGCTGTAAGATGTCTCTTTCTCTTAAAAAAGCCTCTATATTAATTCTTCTCCCTCACGCTCACGTCTGGCATATGCTGTCAGGAATAGATGTGGTTAAAGCAAGTAATATTTGTTATATCTTCGACAACAAGTTTTTAAATGTTCCTGAAAACCACAAGATCATGTTGATAGAAGAGGCACAGGCAGAGAGCACACGTGCACTTACGGGGGCAGTGAAGAACAGCTGCAGGTTGGATGGCAGGTGGTAACCTTTACAACTGACTTTGCTGTAGCCAGAAAAGCAACTGCCTGTATTGTTCTGACTGCAGCTTCGGTGGCTCATTCAGAGCAACAGTTTACGCCAGTATCTGGGTGTCAAGCTGGGAAACAGTAATATGACAATGAATGCACTAATTGTCCAACTTGTTGAAGTCCAGAGCTCTTAGTCACAATCCTCACCCACCTAAACTCCACTCATGGGTCCAATTAGACTCAGCAGTCTTCAGAATTATTACTGGGAAAACGATTTGGTTTTGAGCTGAGTGTGGAATTGAGAAAAAATAGTGTTCTGGCTGATGAGAAACTGAAATATTTTGCTTTTCTCACCCGAAAAAAAAAAAAATTTCTGTGTCAGGCCAAACAAAATGTTTTGTTTTGTTTGCAGGGTTATTTTCCTTCTTCTACTTCTTTATTTATTTGTAATTAAATTTAGGTAAATTTGGTTTCAGCGTATCATTTACAAGCACAAACAATAATAATATTGTCACCAGTAGACTAGTCAGTCTTGCAAAATCACTCTGTGGCAAAAGGACCCAAGGAAACGCAGAGCAAAACAGGTCCTTGGGCAAAGACCCAACCTTGGGATAGGGCTCATGAGAAACCCTTGCTTTGAACCACATTTCCAAAGCAGAGTTCACTCGCTGCCTGTAGGTTGGGATGACTCATGCCCTTCAGGGCATATCCAGCACAATTCCTGTGCACTTTCACGGGTACAGTCACAGCAGCAATCTGTTACCATTTATACAATTGGAATTTAGCAATCTGAAATTCCATCTAAAGCAACAAAACACAGCATGTGAGCCGTATGGGTAAATACATTATAACTTATGTAAATGAAATTGGCCAGAGCTTTATCCCTATGGAGGGAATACACAGTTCTTTCCCTCTAATCCTAGCTCTGGAGCCAAAAGTAAATTACATTTTTAAGGGAGTGAGTGAAGCCACTCTTAGGTAGGAGTGGGAGCCTGTCTCATCACGTCTCAAGCACGGCGACGGTCACAGCGGGACCCTGATTTGGAGATCCATAAACAGTATGCTAACGTAAATAGCGATATTTGGGGAAGGCTCCTGCATGGTTTGGCCGTGAGGTTTTATTTGGTTCTGGTTAGGGACTCTCAGTAGTGCTGGGGCTGAAGGGAAGGAAGGGCAGGGTTCCTGATGAAACTGCAGCAGGGACTGCTCTGTTTTTCTTGATAAGAAGCATGACAGCTGTGCCCACAACATCTGGTTTTCATTGAACCCTAGTGAGAGTTCCTTGCTGAGTCTCTTCCACCCCATATGTGGTGGTTTAATTGATGGAGCCTGAGAAGGTTTTAGGTCCAGCATGGAATGCCGCCTTTCACTGTGATATGTGACTCCAGATACAGTAAGGGCTGGGCTGCTCAGAGTAGTCTTTTAAAAGCATTTCTTCCCAATATCGAATTTTGCATATGTTGCCCTCTGTTGGCTCAAGCGCATGATAAAGCTCCTTTTCTAGGTGAAAGCTTACAAAAATCTCCTTCTGGCTGAGTGGCAGGGTTTGTGTGTTTTGGAAAATTCAGGATCAAGTTAGCTGTATCCTTGTGCATGTGTGCGTGCATAGTTCATATCCCCCATAGCTCTGCGTTTAAGAATGCAGGCACAGCTCTTTAACCAAGGAGGAAGGGGGTCTGGAGACTGGCTGTCTCAGCCATTGTAGACTGCACATAAGAAGAGAGTTTTAAGGAGTGACCGGAGGGGATAGTGGTTTGGTGAGCCAGAATAAAGAGGATGTTGCACACTCAGGAAACAGCACAAAAAAAGCAATACAGAAAAGCCTGTGGGAGAACTGGGCAAGTGGGATTAAGTTAGTCTTAATCTCTTTCAGCTCTGGCACGCAACTGCCAGAAATGCTTTGGTCAAAAGTATCTCAAGGCTTTATTTTCAATTCCAAAGAAAAAGAAAGATGGCAACCCACATCATCAAAGCTCCTTCTGCACACAGCATGGCCAGAAAAACATGCCTTTCCACTTCCTCTCATCTGGATCCTTCCTACCTAAGGCATATGACTGACCCATTTGGTCAGACCAAAAAGCACCCTGTCCAGTTATCTTGTCTCTGACAGCAAATGGCAGCAACGCCTGGGGAAACAGTCCAAACCCATTAGCTACGAAATGTGCTTTGTCTGGTTCTTAGCATTTACATGCTGCTCACACACAGAGCCAGACCAGCTACCTTCCTGAACTCTTAAAAGGCCCAGGCATGAAGGATCCCATCCTTGTCATACTAGGGCACACGCTAGTGATGTGACATGAGCGTAGTGATGCCAGGAGGGGACAGCCTTTATCTGGAGTGTGAACATCACGACAAAACAGAAACTCCAACCTCAGGAATCACAGAATCACAGAATCACA
>NW_010146203.1:0-7550 GCF_000699245.1 Pterocles gutturalis
TTATTATCATCATTATTATTATTATTTTCTGTATTATTGTAGTTTAGTAATTAAAATTGTTCTTTTCTCAACCCACTAGTCTCTCTTCCCTTTACCCCTTTAATTCTCTCCCCCGTCCCCAGGAGGAGGGAGGGTGAGCAAGTGGCTGTGTGGTGTTTGGCTCCCAGCCAGGGTCAAACTACAACACAAATATATTTAGATACTTGTAAGAGGGGATCAGAATAGGCTCTAATGCTGGTATTTACATTTTTTTTTAAGTTTAGTTAACTAATAGCTGCCTTAATATCTTCACTAGTAATGTCCAGAGAATAAAGTGTGATCTCCCTTCAATTTTTCCATGAAGTAGCAGCAAGTATTACACAACATCAAACTCCAGCAAAACTCTATTTTTAGTGTCAAATCAGAAGTGCAATATCCAAATGAACAGATAAAGAGCAGAAAGATTCTCTATGCCCTAGACTTAAGTGTCACTGCTAAAGAGGATGTTTATTTGGTTGTGGATTTTGAGGAGGAAGCCATAAATAAGAAAAAATGCAACTCAGCTTCTACCTCAACAACTCATCTCTTTACAGTCTACAAGGGAAGCTATACCAAAGGACGAACCAATGGTGTCCAAGTGTTATCCTATTCAAGGTGTGAGACTTCAGGTGGCAAGAGAGAAGGTGCTTCAAATACCTCATCAATGGAGCTACAGCATCATGACACCATTTTTATCTCCACACTTACCACGTCTAGTGGCTGTACCGCATCAGCGATTCATCAGCACAGCAACAACCCAGCAAATTAAGAAAGGATATGAAGATGAGAGTATTGCAACAGTGGGGAAAGGAGAAGACAGGGTGAAGCTCACCTCCCTGGAACACACAGGGGTTTATTAATGTGGTGAAACTTTGGCTTAGGCCTGCTGCTGATAAAGGCAAATACAGACAGAGAACAATACCATCCTGCAGAAGGGGACTCCTTCTGGCTTGTTTGTGCAGAGGAAGGTTAACACTGTTAGCAAGTTATTCAGGAAGTAATGGATACCCTCTTGCCCTGAGCAAATTCCTTTTCAATAACAGTAGTAATTTCCTAGACAATACAACTATATCAAAGTATAATGGCTACTATATTTATCTAAACAGGCCCTGTACTGCTGGGATCTAATTTACTACAGCATAGAGAGCAGTCTACAAATCCTGGGACAGTAAAGTTACTAGAGACAGGAATAAAATTCCATCCTATGTCACTTGGTTTGAAGACCAGGTTTTGACATCCCTTTTTAAGAGTATAAAATGCATTCTCTCCAACTTAGAAAGACGCAACGACTAATAAACCCCAGAAGTACCTATGAGAGAGAAGAAATCAGCTTAACAAATACTACCTTGTGCACATTTTTAATCCTTATTGTCACAGCTGCTTTATTTCTTCTTTTATTCAAATAACATTCTTTCATTTGACCCTATGAGACAAAAAATAATCTGTGACATTACCTAGAAGCCTTACATAGCTAATGAAGACAAAATATCTTAAATCTGTGATGTTGTTAGCCAAATGCCTGAAATACAGCCTCAGTATGAGAAATAGCACAAGTATATAATCAGCAAAGAAGAAAGGAATGACTCCAGCTAATGAAGAGGCTAACACCGATAAACACTGAACAACATCTCCCAAGAAGCAACAAAACTAAATTGCTAAAAGACTGCGGTGGAACACAGCACCAACCTGTGACAAGTAAGGGTGGGTGGAAAGAGACCAAACACACGTCAGGGGACTGCAGATACTTCCATTACGTAATGGTAGTAAGAAAATCCAGGCGAAATCGCCATATTAACGAACTAAAAGCAAAATATTTCAACAGAGGTACTGGCAGTTGTCAAACCACATAAAGGAACAGCAGACTGTTCAAATGTAAAAGGCATTAATAAAGCATAAAACGAGACATAAATAGATATAAAATACAGAGGAAGATTTCGAAAGGACAGAAATGCTACTAGAAAAATTTAGTTATAAAATACAATATCCTCAACTTCAATTCACAATGATCAGCAAAGGTCAGTTGTCAGAAAAGCAATTCTGCTTCTGATCTCATTCTGAGCAAAGCAGTCCTTAACCATACCTGTGCCACCACCATCTAGTTGGATTATTCTCATGGCTGCAGCAAACAGCTCCCTTCCATCTGACTGGTTCCTCAGGAAATTGAGTATAAGACAATTTAGAAAAGTATGTGAATGTAAAGACTAGCCGCACTGCTTTATAAGCAAAAGATAGTCCATTCTTCAAAGTCTATATATTTAATATGGGACCTCCAAGAAGGCAAGTGGATATAGATACCTACCTATATCTTTTAATAGGGCCGTTTTAATAGTGATTTTGCCATTCTGCAGGTCTCACATGTAGTGAGTACTGGAAACACCCAGAGTTTGTAACACGGCATGTTTCAACAAATTCAGATGTATTTCTTGGCATTTGTGTCAACTGATGTACTTGAACTAGGAGGATTTTGGCTCTCACGGGAGCAGACGAGCTATAGATCTGGTTTTCAGCATCACTGCAGTCTGTGGGGCACAAACATTCTGTGACCCTCAAACACCTTCAGCTGAGCTCATATTAAGGCTGTTCCACGTTCCCTTCCTTCCCCCATACCATGCCATGACAAAAAAAAAAAAAATTACAGTACTGTAAATTCTATTCTGATGCCTTTTCTGATCAAATCCTGGCAAAATTAGATCCTTTCATTAGGGAGTGATTGCAACTTCCTTATTCTTCTGATCCCTTTCTAAGACAGACTAATTGAATGAGTAGCAGCTCCCTCACATTAGGATTAGCCAAGATGAATGGTATGAAGTAACTACAGCCAGTCAACACGTGCAGTTATTGTGCCCTATATCTTGTGCAATACATTCTCATCTTATCTTAATCCAAACTGAAGCTTTGAAGTGCAGCCATACTGACAACTACTGTACCCGCTAGAGAAGCTACTCACTTTGATAACAAAGCAACCAGCAAACAATATGTGAAATTCCCCCCCATTCCCAAATTCCCAGAAAGCAACAATGACCAGAACAATCTTTTTTTTTCATCCCTCTGTGACCTGAAGAATGCATGTTTCCTTTCAGATAAAGGCCTTGCTATGGTTATCAAATGCTAATGTCACTACAAACTGGATTAGAAACGCCCAGAAACCTCGAAATATGTACATGGATAGTCAGCTGTATCCTAATTCTAAGTCTGAAGGAAATCAAATGTTCCAAATTGTGCCTAATGTAGTTAACTTTGCCCTTTAGGTAGGATAGACCAGTAAGAACATATTACACAGTGATTAGATTAATTCTTGAGTGAAATTCAGAGGGCTGGCTCTATCTGTCTATTGTGCCAGTATATTTCAAATAATTTCTCTGCTCCTCAGCAGCAGCTGCTCAAGAAATACAGCAGTTCTCTGTCTGGGGTGAAGTTGGCAGCAACTGGGGACAACACTGCTGTCAAGAGTTCAGCTCCCAGTTCTGAAATGCCATTCTACTGGAAATACCAAAGAGCCTAAATCCAGCCACATATACCACAAGATGTAAAATATCTCTCTCTCAGCTTTCAACACGAAGCTCCGGAGTCTCATGACATTTACTCCTTTGGCCCCTGTCAATCTTTCTCCAGACCCTGCAAAGGACTGGAGCTAGCTGCTGCCATAAATGGTTAGAAAACGAGATGTTCTCCAAGCACTTGGAATTGATGAGCACCGTTTTAGCTTAGGGAGACCATGGCAAGAAGCCAAGGTGACAGGTGCCCCAGAAATAGAGATGATGATCAAACTGTTGCCAGCATTAGCCACTGCCGTTCTCCTGACCTGTAAGAAAGAGTAGCCCACAGTCTCCAGGTGTATTAGGGGAATAATGGACCAGAAAAAGCTAGGATGTGTTTGCTGGCAGTACCTGAAGTCTCTCCTCATTTAAACCCAGCTGCGAAGGAATTTCAACCAGTCTCATCAGATACAATCCTACCGGTAAACCTTTACTAGGCCGGGCAGCAAGCACAGCTCAGCGCCACCATGATATCAGAGCGCAGCTCATCACAATCCACAGGCACCAAAAGAATTAAACACACAGATTCCTGCTAAAACTGCCAAGAGCTACAAACCTTCTCCTGTGTGGGTGGCAGCAGCACTAAATCCACTCCCCAGCAATTGGCTGGCCTGCGGAAAGAGAGGCAGGAAGAGACAGGTCATGGGGGACAGCCCCCCCAAGTAAACAGCAGCGCAGCATCTGCTCAGGTTTTCAGCTAAAATCGGTGAGACAGTTCTTGTCATTTTATCACCAGTCTCTTGAGACAGCAGCCTCTGACCTTTATCAGGAAGAGCAACCTTGTCCTCTAATCACAGACTTCCTGGAAAACACAATCTAGCCAGCAATTAATACAGAATGGAGGGTAGAAAAAAAAAGCTTCAGAACATCAAATTACCACTCCAAGATTTTTAAATACATCCACCACCAAAATGGCAGAAGAATCCAAGCATGTTCTCACAAGCCAGCTTGCTCCCACTGGCACTATTTAACAGCACTTACTAAAAAGATTTTCTCTTACCTCTCTCCACACCAAAAAAACCTGTCCCCCCCCAAAGTCTTGTTTAGCAGATGTTGCCTGCAGCACCATAGCTTCTCACTGTGAAAGGTTCAACACAGGTGTGCAGAGCATTATCTGGGCAGAATTACATGTGCCATTTCCACTGGGAAATCTAAGAGACTTATTAAGCCAGGACAGTGCTGATTAATCTACTAATGGAATGAATCAAAAGTGTGTTCCTGGCCCTTTCCCTTTCACATTCCGAAGCCTCGAGGGAGTTCAAACCATCTGGCAAATGCCTGCTCCGAGCAACATCGTGCTACTGCTGGAAATACGTCTCCCTTAATATTGAAAGGAATGAAACAGTCTTCTATCCACCAGCTATTCTTGGGAGCATCTGTGGAGCTGAGGTAGTCTGCTTGCATGTAGCACCCTTCCCCAGCCAATGCAGAGCTGCTCACTCACCATGCAGGAGAAGGCAGCAGAACAGAAAGCTATCTCATTCATTTACTGAGTCCTACAGCCAGCACGAGCCGGGTGGTGAAGCAGTTACTGTACTCGGCCAAATGGATGCAAGCTGCCCTCCCACAGCAGATCCCAACAGCAAGCAGGCTGAAGTATGCTCCCTGCCCAGACTGAGGAAATGCTCCTGCTGATGAATTCTCTCAGTCCTTTCTTCATGCAAGGGGAGTTGCAGGTAGAGTAGCAAGGAGGTGTCTGCTTATGTTAAGGAAAAAAAAAAAACAAAACAAAACAAAACAAAAAAAAAAAAAAACCAACAAAGTGCCTTCTAAGCACACTTGAAATGGAGATGTGACCAGAGAGCTTAAAGGGAAATCAAGATATCAAACACTCCAAGGTTCATACATGATACACATTATTACTGTGAGACACAGGGAAGGACTGACTCAGAGATGCTGAACACCTCACGCTCTTTGAGTAATAAGGAAGCTCAGGAAAAAACAGAGCTATAAGGCAGCTGTCACAAAGAAAGGAACTCTGGCACTTTTAAGATCAAATAGGAGCAGAGGAGCCTCCTATCTTACAGTTTCGAAACAAAAAATTGAGAGAAAGGCCCAAGAGAACAGCAGTAATACTGCTGTAGAATTACGTAGATGGGAACAACTACCTTTTGACTGTCACAGAATAACACGAGTACAGGGCAAGGGAGACAAGAGGTCCTCCATGCTCAGAGGTAGCACAGAGCATGTTTAGACAAACATCCACCAGGAATTGCCTAACTTGCTATTACAGACTCCCAGAAACAGGAACTCTGGTCCCCAATGTTACCATTACAGTGCTTCACTACGTTGAATCAGAAATGTTGTTTTACCCCATAATATCCAATTTAAGCTTTCCTTGATGCAAATTAAGCTTAAATGTACTTAAATGGACATAGTAAATAATAAATCCCCATCTTTCATGCTTCTCTACTCTTTCTTTTTCAAAGAAGGAACAAGCTCAGTATTTTCCTCCCACATCAGGCTCTCTGAGCCTCCTTTTCTTGTTCTTCCCTAGTCTTTTCCCAGATTCTGTTCATATCTCTCCTGAAGTACCAAAACGTAGGTAGTGCTCTACTCAATGTTCTGAGCTCTGAAGAATAAACTACCTTCTGCAATTACTTGACACACTTGGAAATACATTCCAGGTTTTCAAAATCACAAAAAAAAAGCACCACATACTCAGTTTGTTATCTCCTATTACCCCACATCTTTCCTTCGATATTACTGCTTAGCCAGCTATTCTCCATTTTACGTTATATATACAGTTCCTTTTGTTAATACAACTTGGGTTTGTTTAATTTCACAGTTGGATTTCAGGCAATTTTTGCAATTTACTGTGATCATTCTGACACCTAATCCTACCTTCCAAAGGATGCCAGCCCTTTCACAAACATATATTCAGCCACTCTTTCACTATCCTGATGTTTGATGAACAGCACAGAAAAGCAGAACAGCCACAGCAGACCACGTTAAGACTCCAGATCACATACACAGAAAAAAAGCATGACATAATTACTCTAAATATGGTTTTCCAATGAGATGCTCAGCCCCTTCTTAATTTCACCTTTCATTTGCCTAGTTTATGTAAAGGTCATGTGGGACTAGGTCCAAAGTCAGTAGCTTTCTCCATCTGCCAGGCCTGCTGCTGTGTCAGAGGAGAAAATTAAATTGGTCTGACACGATTAATCCTTAAAAATTAGGTATGTATGTCTGTTGTTCCCTTAATTTCTTTTAGTGAAGGATCTGACCATAAGCATTTGATCTTTTTCAGCATCTTTCCAGGTTCTGTAACTGCTCTGACGAGCTGTATATCTTGGGATCTTCAGCCTCCTTTAAAAAAAAAATAATAATAATGGAAAGTAATATTTATTCACCCACACACCTCCCTTCATTCACTTGAAAGCTGTGAGATTTCACGATATGCAGAACACGCACTAGAGACAACCAATCACTCAAGCACAGCCTCTACGGGCCTGAAGGAGGACATCCCTGAATCCTCACCATAAGCTTGTGTCCATCTTGCACTGCCCTCTGAGCAGCATCCCAGATATGAAGCACATATGCCTTTTCATAAAACGAACGCAGGCCAGGAGTCTGCTCAAGCCATGAAAGCGCTAGAGAGGGCCTGCCCAGGGTCCCCTCTAAAAGCAACTCTCTATTACCAGCACTCTTTGTCAAACATCCCTCCTGTATTTCCCTTCTGCTCACTTCTGTGATATTTTGGAACAGGGCAAAGACTGGCATTACAAAAACCTTTTCCTCCGTGCCTCTTCAAAGATTCAAATGCCTAAGCAGGAACCGTGAAGGGACAGCGGGGCCTGTCTCAGCCCTCCACGGATGCTCCCCATGCTGGGTTCAGGCACCAACACATCCTCTCTCCAGGCCTCTAAACAAAACTTCCCTAGCCGAGCACGACCGCTCCGGAAACTTAAGTCACCCCCAAAAGCTTTCAGGGCGCAGGAGGCCGACCTCCTCTCTTGCTACAGCCTTAGCCCTTACCGCCCTACGGCGGCG
>NW_010146204.1:0-18826 GCF_000699245.1 Pterocles gutturalis
AGCTCACGGTAGCTGCCGCCTCCGCTCTCCCCCTGCCCTCAAGCTCGTTTCCATCCTGCCAGGTTCCTGTGGATAAATTTTAAAACCTGAAGTTGTACATATAGTGGGTTGGTGTAGAGTCATTGTCAGTGACCTGAGATAAATTCTTAGCTAAATGTAGAGCAAATTCTTAGTTATGAAATCTGTACACAGAGGTTAAGATATCATCCTGGCCTGGAGGCTGATCTTTAATTCATAAATTTCCTCCTCAGAGAGGCAGGATTAATCTGTTTTGAGTCTGTATGTGGAACAAGAGCTTGGAGGATTTGTTAGACCGTAATTGTACTGATCTAGCAAGCAAAGGATTGTCAGCAGCTGGAGATGAGAAATCAGTGTTCGTCCAGGAGGGCAGTTAACCACCACCTTCAGAGCTGGCGGGTGCTCTGCCATGCAGGATCTTCAGATCAGGATGCAGCATCTCTAGCTCCGGTTCAAGCAGAAATTACTGTGCTGGAGGGAGGTACCAGTAAGTGAAACTTTGTGTCTGACTACATCATCATACGGTTCTCTTGAAGCTTAAAATCAAGAGGGATGTTTGACCAGCGTGTCAGAACTATCAGTCCTTGGGAGACAAAGCCTGGAGTAATGGAGATAAAAAGTCGGCATATGCATGCACAGTGCTTACCTTCATGCTCTGTGCTCCTCATTTCCCGACAGACACGTCAAATCAGTCTCTGCATCCACCTCATGTTGATTTCCAAGGATATATATGAAAGCTCTGACACTATTGAAGACTTGTTTAAAAAAATCCATGACTATTTTTTTTCAAGATATTCTTTTACATCCAGGGAAAACTAAGGTAGCCACAGTAAAAATTGCATATTGAAATTAAACTTTATATCACAAAGGATGCAAAATACTGCACAGAAAGTAGTGTTATACTGTATGCTTATGGAATAGGTACACATTCTTAGGTTTTGAATGTTGACATTTATTGAATTGCTCTCTCTGTTAATGTTCTTTGTGTATTTGTTCCTTTTAAATATGTATTTTAAAATAGGTAAATGGAGTTAAATTGAGAAAATAAAAGCCATCAACTCTGTGAATGTGTAAAGAAGAGCAAGGTACATCATGGGGGTTCAGAAATAATGTAGAAAATAACTTACCACAGTAATGCTGTTTCTGAATAAGCTAATATTTGTAGAGCAGAGGCTTGCAAAACAAACACATCATCCCTGTGTGTGAGAACGTGGTTCCATCACACAATGGTGATGCTATCCAGAACATGCTGTAAGAATGCACCATACTCTCAAAGACACCCAGAATGTACCCAGGTAAGTCTGGTGTCAGAG
This sequence comes from Pterocles gutturalis, assembly GCF_000699245.1. NCBI lineage: Eukaryota > Metazoa > Chordata > Aves > Pterocliformes > Pteroclidae > Pterocles > Pterocles gutturalis. The sequence continues at coordinate 1,332 of NW_010146204.1, forward strand.
GAGTAAAGCTGTGCAAGAACTCCAGAGATACAAAATCGATGTGCCCATGACAGATCAACAAGAGCTTTAGCCTAAGTATGGGCAAGAACATTATAAAGCAATTCTGATTTGTGAACAAAGTGAGTTTATTTGAAATACATCTTAAGTTATAAAAAGTCTTTTGGAGGCTTAAATGCAACAGAGCTAATATACTTTTAAACATAAGACTGTTGTATTTTCATGTTCATTCTCAGATAAAATATTTTATGGTAAATAATCTGTTCTTAATGATTTTGTTCTTTAAAGCTTCAGGTTTTTTCTGGACTCTCATACCTTTTGTCTTCTGTCTGGGCACACAGAACTGTGTTGTTATGGGAGGAGGAATGGTTTGGGGAAGGCACAGGAAGAAAGGTTGGAACTGGATTGGCTGTGAGTCACTTAGATCTGACTCACGGCCAGATCTGACAGAACTGACAAAAGCCACCACCAGATTTGGGAACATCCTCCAGAGGGTAATCCTTGACCAGCTAGAGGCACTCAGAGGCTACAGCACTCAGTGCCGCTGGCTTCAGCTAGGCATTGCATTGAGCTGCTCATCTGAGGACATGTGAGTCTGTTTTCAATCCTCATGCTGCAGTTTATAGGAGAAAAAGTCAGTTACTGCATTTCAGCTTGTGTTACAAGCCCTAAGTTAAGAAAAGTCTCTATTCTTTTCCAGTCCAGCTGCCTGACGGATGTTTCTTCAGTTGAAAACAAGACAAGGTTTGCAGGAAGAGGTGATTTCTTATATCAGAGCAACTGACATTCCTGGAAAAACAGGCCAGGGATTGGGCACTCAAGCTCTCCTTCAAGCCTGGACCAGAAGCAGGCCACTCAGATTCTTCTCCAGCAGTGGTTTACCAGTTTGGGATGGACAAGATTATTGTGGCTGCGATCATGGAAGAACTCAGACTCTTTGATCCTCCACTTCTTACATGTTGGTTTACAATCTGGCTTCACTGTGGAGCAAGCCAACTGGATCCCCGGATGAGAAACTCATGCTCGCTGTCAGGGGAGTGGGGGTAAAGGGAGCCAGGCATCGCTCCATCCTCAAGGGTGTGACTGTCGCTCTTGTGGTCCATGTTCACCCATAGCTCACCCAAAATATTCCACAATACCTTCCACTCTTCCTTTTATGCTCTTTCTGTTTCAATATCCCCTTACAAAAGTCTGTGAAGAAAACATGACAACCCCCCTCTGCTTTTCTTCATTGTAGGGAAGCAGTGTTGTCACAGTTTCTCATGTCTGGAAGAGGCTTGCTGGAGTTGGGAAGAGAGCTGGGAGCCATCCGGCTGGTAACATCAGCACAGCAGCACAAGATCATTTCCCTGGATATTGGCCAGGCTGGATACAGCTGAGGACAATGTCGATATAAATTATAATTATAATTATACTATTTTAAAAAAAACACTCAGAAAGGTTAGTCACAAGGCTGCAACTGTCCTAGTGGGGCAGCATGTCTTCATATTGCTGTGTGAAATCTGTGTAAGGGAGTCTTCCAATGAGCCCCTGGTGATATTTCATAAATGTAGCCAGGACAGACTTAGAAGGGGAAGGAAGAACCTCAGAACACTGGTGCTTTAGACTTGGGAGTCAAACAGGAGCCCTCCTCCCATCCAGACATAAGACCTTTGTCAAGGCTGGGATGATTTCTATGATCTGAACTTTTCAAACATCTTTAAGAACATGCTCAGGTCTGGGATGAGTAGTTGTGTGTTGGCACTAACAGCATGGACAGGGAGGGCAGAGGGCAAGGGTATGTGACTCCGTCTAGAGCAGATATGCTGTTGGAGGTGATGGTCACTGTCTGCAGCCCAGAGAAGGATTCAGAAGGATGCAGAGCAGAGATCCCTGCATTTTCACCTCAGAGCTTTGCCTTTTCTGGTCAGAGAAGCAACAATTCTGGGCAAAGCTCATGTTAGGAACACTTCTCATTTTAGAAGGAGCAACTGTGCAAGACTGGCTAGAGTTTCAGTTTAGCAACAAGATGCATCACATGGAGGGCCTTGGCTGCTTCACTGGGTCATCATCAGGTACATCTCCAAGAGAAGTTGCACCTGACTCCTCATGGCTGTCTTTCTTCTAGGGCTACCCCACACATCTTCCTTTGCTGACATTTTGTTCTCTATGGGACTGATAGCTGGCAGTGAGTCAGCGTTGGCCTGGCTCACTGATGGGCCATCACAGATGATCAGTTTGAGATTGTTGCAGTCTGTAAGCACGGAAAGATTCATAGCAGATTCATTTTTTTTTTCTCTGTGAACCGCAGGGTGGTGTTATCTTCCTCTGTCTGCAATATGGCCATTCCCCTGCAGCTGCAGTCAGCAGTGGAAATCCTGTGATGATGTTTGTCTTCTCTTTGCTCTTCATGGCATAAAATGGGGGCTGTGGTCCTTAACAGGGAAAATGCTCGCAAATCCAACATCACAATTTAGCTCAAATCTCTGATCCTCCCCCAAGACACCATTACATAACCATTATGTAAACTGTCTCAAAAATCTATGAAATGCCTCTTGTAAAAATATCCCACCTCCATCATAGAGCTATTGTGAAAACCCACTGAAGAGACCAAAAATACTGCCAAGGAGCTATCAAGAGTAAGCCCAAATCCCCCACAAAGGAGCCATTGTAAGGAGGACCATAAAAATTGAGGGATCATTGTATAAATCCCTTCAAAAGGCCCTCATGAGAATGCTTCCAAAAATCACACAAAAGATTTTTAATACTGGATGCTTTGTGGGATTTTTTTTTTTAATCCTCCTTTTAATGGAGTGTTTATGGCTATGCTTTGACAGTACAGATCACTTCCAAAATGGCTTCTATGTGGTGTTATTTGGGGCAATTTTAGAATCACCAAGATGTTCACAGTAAATCCATATGGTTTGACTCTAGGGCAGCTTCACAGCTGCCTTGACGATTTTCACAATTGTTTCATCAGTAATGCCCTATGGGCATTTTCTAAATGTCCCTTCGATGGGATCACTGAGACATTTGATAAATTGCTTTGGTGGGGCCCTAGATTTCTATATTTTCCAAATTGCCTTTAGCTGTGTTTTCTGGCGTGCTGGATCTGTAGTTCAGATTTTTTTTCCAGCTTTCAGAGGAGTTACAGAATGTTCCTGTGTGGGGCTCTGGATGATTTTTCAAATTCTTCTTGGCTCTGTCCCTTAGGCAAGGTTTTTGAGTAAATTTCAAATGACTTTTGGATATCAAGGTTCCAGAGTTGGGGAGTGTCTTCAGGAATATGGTAAGACATGTCTCACAAGTCTGATATGAGAAGCGCTTTAGAACGCACCAGACGATATCTTACGCTCATCTTCAAAATGGCACATGTCTCCGGGGGTGATTTAGATACTTGTTGGATGTGATCTGTAAGGTACTTTCACAACGGTCCATGAGCCCACGTGCAAGTGAGTACAGCATTTTCTACAGACATCGATAACAATGATAGTAACAAGACAAGAGGTAACAGTTATACGCTGAAAGAGGGGAGATTTAGATTAGATATTAGGAAGAAATTTTTCACTGTGAGGGTGGTGAGGCAGTGGCCCAGGTTGCCCAGAGCAGCTGTGGATGCCCCATCCCTGGAGGGGTTCAAGGCCAGGCTGGATGAGGCTTTGGGCAACCTGGGCTAGTGGGAGGTGTCCCTGCCCATGGCAGGGGGATCTCGATGCTCTTTATGGTCCTTTCCAACCCAAACCATTCTGGGATTCTATGATTCTATGATATAGTGATAAATTATAAAGACGTGATGGCTGTAAAGAAGCAGCGAGATGTGTTACTGCAGAAGTGTCCACCCACCACGTGAGGGCAGAGGAGCTCCAAGTCTGCTTTAACAGCTCTGCAAAGAAAAGATCTTCCCAGCATCAGTGTTCTAAGAGCTACATAAACTCTGTGTGTGTGCGTATGTGACAGTGGCTGGAAAGACCCCTGGTGTTTCTTCTGAAGTACCCAAGCAGGAGCTAGTGGTCCTTATTGGCTCACCAGCCATCCAGGCAATCCAATATTTAAGTATTGTCATGTTGTGTGCAACACAAGGTTGCTGAGCCCTTTATTCAGTCTGGATCTGAGATGTCAAAGGAAGTGGCACTGTTTTGACATCTGTACACGGGAGCATGTATAGCACACAAGCTATACCATCCGCTAAGTGGGATGGCTGGGGAAGCATGTCTGTCCTTCCCGCTGTATAGCAGGGCATGCCGTGAGGGTCCCGCATCCCTGACCTGTTCCCTGAGGTTGAATTTCCAAGTGTCAGCAGTAGGAAGCCTGCACACCACGAGGGATTGGTGATCTCCCAATGGCACCAAGCCGTGCTTGCAGGCACAGGATCTGGAAACTGCTCCTGTGCCTGGGGCTTGACGTGATGCTCTCACCGCTCACTGAGGAGCCCACTTGCAGGCTGCCACTTCACCTTCTGCCACACATTTAAGACCTGTTCCTGGTTCATAACCCTTTTTACCTGACTTTGCTCTCTGCGGCCGTGCAATTATACCTTAGGGGACATCCCAGATCTGCACTAGTGGTGGCTGGGCACTGAGAGGAGAGCATGCCCTTGATGGCTTGTGAGGAAGTGACTGTGGGACCCAATGCGTCTCTGTCTCTCTCTTGCCTTCTTCGTCTTTATACAGTGGGTTTTCACCCAAATCAAGATCCTTGGTTTCACATATAACCTTCAGTCTTTACCTCTTCCCTAGAACACTGTGACGTGTGTGTAATCTGTACTCCTTCCCCTGCACATCCCTTGCTGGTGGGGAGGGCTAGAGTGTCAGACTCAGGAGTCTAAGAAGACTAAAACAGGAGAACCAGAGCTGGGGTAGTGCACAGAACATGCCCAGCTCACCCACCACTCCTTGGAGGGCTCTGGTGCGTGTTGCCCAGGAGGTCTCTGTCCCCAGATGGGAGGACACACAGAAAAGAATTAGACCCTGCAGTTGTGGGGAACTTTTTGTTTCCCTTCACCTGCAACTGAGTTTAATTCTTCTGATATTAGGCTTAGCCAGTATGGTGAGGACCCCCATGCAGTTGATGTAGAGGTCTCATGATTTTGTGAGGCTCCAGACAAGGATTTCAGAGGCCAGAAGGCGAGGGGGAAAATGCAGAAGGAACTTCACCATGAGGTCTAACAGTCATTTCATTTTTGATGAAAGTGCTGGACAGTCCGGCTAGGGGAGGTGATGGATCTCCTCGTTATGCGTAAGGAAGCACTTGCTTGGGGATGTGATGATGGCTGATGGCAGCTTTGGCTGCTGGAATCATGACTTGGTGGATTTGGGAAAAGTGAGGAAGGCAAGCAGCAGAGTGACAACTCCGACACCAGGGAACTGGACTTTGGCATATTCAGGGCTTAGGTGAGACTGCAACGAAGGGTGCCCTCAGAGGGCAAAGCCACCCAGGAAAGCTGCTAAATCTTCAGGATGACCTCCCCAAACAGAAGAAAGGCCCAGCCTGATCTGCAGGAAGTCAGGCAAGCATGGCAGGAGGCCAGCATGGATGAACAGGGAGCTCATGACAGCACAGATAAAAATTAAGTGCACAGAAAGTGAAAGCAGGGATGGGCTGCCTAGAAGGAACATAGAAACATTGCTTCAGAGCGCAGGGGTGGGGTTAGGAAGCGTTGGTCGAATGGGTTGTGTGTCCTATTGTCAAAGGACATGGAAAAGGCCCCAGGCTTCACTAATGTGGCCTCCCTGGTCTCCGTGCCTAGTGGCAGAGTTTGGGAGAGAGGGTACATTAGAAGAAGATAAAATTATAGGTCATTTAAGGAAACTGGACATACATGACCCTGTGAGACCAGACAGGACGTACCTGAGGCCACTGCGGGAGCTGGCTGATGTCATTGCAAGGCCATTCTACATCATCTTTGAAAACTCCTGGCAGCTGAGGAAAGATCTTGGTGTGCCATGGAAAAGGCAAGTGTCACATCTGTGGCAGGCGCACCTGCCCTGGCAAAGATCGGGGCTCGTTGTGCCCTTACCTTTTGAGCCTTTTCTTTTCATGCCTTTACTGGGACTGATGTAATGTACAGAGTCGCCAGAGGATGGGTCCCTCAGGCAATAAGAACCTACATGACCATAGATGATCACAGCTCAGATTCGACTGGGGTATAAATGGAGCCCTGCTGGAGGGCGAGCTGGAGTCGGCCCTCCTCGGAGCAGTGGGTTTGCAGTCGGGGACACTCCCCTTAGGTTGGGATGCTGCCCAAGGAAACTCCTCGAGGTTGAGAGCCCGTCCTTTTATTAGGTGACTGCGCATTCTGGATTGTGGATTGTAAAGCTTAAGAATTCTTAAGGTAGCTGTGTCGTATTAATTCCTGAGTGACATTTTGTACCTGTGAATTTTTAATGTTATCGGAGTCTTAAAGCAATTTTGGTGAAAGCAGAGCTAAGTTTGAATACGTCATCAGCTTGTTACACCTAAGTCCTGTTTATCACCTCGTGTAACTTAATGAGTTGCCGTGACACCGTCTTCAAAAAGGGCAAGAAGGAAGGTCCAAGAAATGACAGGTCCATCAGCCTCACCCCAGTCCCTGGGAAAGTTTAGGGGCAGATCCTCCTGGAAACCATGTCCAAGGCATGAAGGCACACAGAGGACAAGGAGGTGACTGGAAGCAGTCAGTGTGGCTTTACTAAAGGTAAATCTTCCCAATAACCTTCCACAATAGGCTAATTGTCTGTGTGGCTAGAGGATCAGTGGGTGTTGTTTCCCCTGGCTTTTGCAAGGTTTCTGACACGGTTTCCCCTACGTCCTTGTAGTGATGTTGCTGCAGTGAAGTTCAACCACCTACTGGGCTCATTAGTAGAAGTGCAGCTAGCATGTGGAGAGACGTGTTTGTTCATCTCTATTTGGTACTTGGGAGGTCACACCTGAAGTACTGTGTCCATTTTGGGGTCCCCTAGTGTGAGAAAGACAGAGATATCAGAATGAGTGGCTGGAGGCACAGGATGCATGAGGAGAGGCTGATGGAGCTGGGTTTGTACAGCTTGGAGGAGAGAAGGCGAAGGGGACATTTGCTGTCTGCAACCACCGGATGTGTGGCTATGTCAGAGGTGCACGTTGAAAAGACAAGAGGTTGTGGACACAGATTTCAGTAAGGGAAATTCTGCTGCAAAATTTTTCCCTATTTGAGTGGTGCAGCCCTGGGACAGGTGCCAGGGAGCTGGTGGGATCCTCGTCCTTGGTGGGTTTCAGAACTTAATTGGACAAGGTGCTGAGCAACCTGATCTTGCTTTGGGGTTAGTCCTGCTTTGTGTGGGGAGTTAGACTGGAGCCTGAAATGATTTTAGGTTTCTTTCATCTCTCTTCATAGAGGGCTGTATTCTAGTTTAATCTAAACATCCTACTGAAGACCACAAAAGGTGCAGTATTTATTTTTAATTCTTGTATGTTATATTATAGGGTTTTTTTTATATTTAAGATTCTCCGTCTAGAAACTCTCCAAGATCTTGTGGACAGGTTGGTTGCTGTTATAACATATCTGGGGTAGAATAAATTATTTAAACATCATAAATTGACATTAAGAGATTTTCTGTTTGGTACAGTTGTGTTTACTAACATGTTTTCATGTTTTGCTTACAGGCTTTTTTTGTGTAGGAATAGTGCTCCAGAATCTTTATGTAGTTCACCAGAGCCAAGTGCAACTTCCTTTAGCTGTGTTTTGCAACTCAGAATGCTTTACAATGTTGTTTCTAAACCAGTCTGTGTTTTGATGTTAGATAATAAGGTCCAGGGCATATGGAATGGTGTCAGTTCACATTTTATTTGTTTGTTAACCAGAAAGGCCTAATGAAAGTGAAGGAAAACTGAAAAGGCGGATGTCTCCATGCCTCTACACTGGTGAAAAAGTTGGTGCTTTGAGAATATTGCCTAGATACCTGCAAAATTTTTTCTGTAAGGTCTTCTCTGTTGATACTGCATTCTGGACACCTGTTTCCTCTAGAACCAAAAGGTAATACCCACCTATCTCTAGTATAGGTTTAAATGTGACAGCCATAAGGCTTTTTTTTTACTGTAATAAAGCAAGGGGGCTGTTGATGTGCTTGAAGTGATGTGGTTGTTGGGATGAGAAATGGATAGGAGGCCTTTTATGCAGGAGGGATTGCTGCCATAATGTGCTTTAAAGTTTTATGGAGCTATATTTCTATAAGCCATAATTTGTGTCCCTAAAGTTCCATTAAAAGAAGAGATCATGCTGAAGAGGAAAAATGAACTGAACAGAAAATGAAAGTTTCCCAATATTCTGTACTGCCAGAAATGTAATGAATTTTTTTTTTTTTTTAAAGTCCTCAAGGTCCATGACATATAGGTGTGCACCCAGAGGCCCCACAGAGCTTTGCCAGACAGGTTGAACATGCCTGTCCTTAACGGCTGTCTTGCTTGTGGGGTTGGCCTGCAGGTCTGAACCTCTCCTGTCTGATGCAAGGTAGTGAGAAAATCTGTAGGAAGCTCAGACTCCTTCCAGAAAAGTTACTGTGACCCTGAAAGTTACCTGTGCTCATGGGTATCACTGTGGCCCTAAAATTCAAAGTGATGGCAGTGTCATCTGGGAAGGGTCATGCAATATTCTTTGCACTCATGTCAACTGTGCTGGACACAAGAAATATTTCTGCTGGCAGGATGGACAATCTGGAGCACAAGGCTCCACTAGCAGAGGGCCTGTGGTGCAATTTGAGGGTATTCTTGTTGGGGAGAGGCAGAAAGAACCATACTGGAGAGGACAGAGAGTAGTTGCACCAAGCTTGCTGGGAAGAGTGCGTGCACTTGAGTTAGGTACTTGTGTGGGTACCTTGAGTTAGCTGATGTCCACTTTCTCTTTTCCTTCCCTTTCAAATCTGGAGACTCTCCAGCCCGCACTGAAATGACCCAGACTCACTAAGTCTGTCAAGATGAATCTCATCCACCTCAGCAGCCACTATTTAACCACTTCTTCCCTTGTCTTTGACTGAGCTCTAACCTTTGGTAGGACCTAATTTATTTTTTTTTCCCCCTTTAAGAAATTTTCACTGGAGCAAAAATGTCATGTGAAAAAGGGCATTTTCAGCTTTGAAGGATTTGTTTCTCGAAGGTGAATTTCGTCTCACCCTATGGTATGCATGTGGTGAGACAGCTGTAATTTCTGCCTTTCTTTTAAGCATGTGGGAGGCATTAAGAGGTGAGGGTTGGTTCCCTGGACATGGACGCAGTGTTTGGAACACAGACGGTCAGTTTAGGATGAAGAACTTTATCTGCTGATTTTTTCCTCTTTTTCACTTGGTTGATACAATTAATTTCACTATAAACTCCTCAAGGCTTTGTTAAGGAGTCATTAAGGACTCCTTTGAAGGAGGAAAAGGACTTTGAGGCTGTATCTTCACTCCTGGTCACAGCTGAGACAACGGCATACCAGATATATCAGGCAGAGGAAGCTGCTGCTAAGTGATGGCAAAAAGATGCCTGACCTTGTGAAATCTCGGAAGCCAACTGCAGGCATTTGGGGGAGGTAAGTCAGAGGCTTTAGTTAAATTAGAAATGGAAATATCTCCTGCCAGAGCTGCTGTGGAGAGGGAGGTAAGATTCTGTGAGTGACCTGGGGTCAGGATTTAGCATCCACTATTTGTGATCTGGAACACAGACCTCACAAGGTCTGTTTTTCAAACACCTCTTCCTATGAGGTCCCTCTCCAGGCTTCATGGCTCTGCTCTCTGCCCCCTTCTCCTGACACCGCCTGCTAAAGAGATCTGTAGGCTGTTTGCAGACAAGGGAGATCAGGAGATACTGAATTGCCAACTGTCTGCATAGAACAACTTCTCTGATGCAAAATCTTTATTGCTTATGTGGGAGTATGAAGAAAGCAGTTGTGCATGATATCTGACTGTGGCTTCTTGCCTTTGGGTTTCACTGCTCTTTGAAGACAGGCAGATTTTCAGATAAACCTGAGGGAGATGGGGCTCTCCAAAAATCCTGACCTCAATGCACTGGTTCAGATGGAGGACAGGTGAGTGGTCCTGCTGTCTGATGTGTGATGGGAGTAAAAGCCAAAGGACCATTGCTCCAGCAGCCACAGGAACAGTCAGAACTGCATGTGACAGGACCAACTTGGCCTCTGTTTGATGGGCATGAACTCCCCTGGGAACTGCCAGTTCTCTTCACATTGGCCAAGGTGTCAGCATTTCCCCATCATTGCTTGTGCTCTCTGCAAAGCCTGCAAGTCCTCAGCCTGACTGTCCTTATGGCATCGTTGTCCTCGGCAATGCCTCTGTCTCAGAAGGGCTCTGCAGGACAGAGCTCATGGTCAGATCAAGTCCCTTGTCCCCTGCACGCCTCAGGAATTCTGAGATGTTCCTTATTCACCAGCATTTGTCAAAAGAGAGTGTTGGACTCTGCAAATCTTTGCTCACTTGACTTGTACCTGGCAGCTTCAGATCTGCAGCACACGTTTTTTTCAATTTTCTTATAATTTATTTATTTTTTTTTACATGGGGTGATGAAGAGGTGTACATAGCAGGAATCGGTTATCAGAAACAAGGTTGAGGTGACACAGGAAGAGAAGTGGTGCAGCAAAGTGGAGATAGAGAGATGGGGGTGGGTGAAGGATTTGAACAACCAGCCAGTCACAGCAAGGCAGAGGAAGGCCAGCCAAGCTTCAGAAACTGGACTGGAAACTGCTTTGCTGTCTTGTATTTTTTCCTTTTGCCCCTAATGTAACTGAACATGTGTGTCCAGGGTGAAATTTGTTTCACTGTGTTCCTCAAATGTCCTCAATGTGGTTGCAAAAGGAAATGTGAAACTGTGTAACTTCTCCAAACCAGGAGTTTAAAAATAAAAAATAGAGGAAAAATAAAGATCTAAATGTGAGAGTGGGAGAAGAAGGAAGAGAAGAGGTAGGCTGAGGTGGTGGGAGAGGAAGATAATACAGTTATTTTAATTGATTGATTCAATTGGCAAAAAAAATGCAGGAGAAAAACAAAAATTTAAAAACATAAAAGGCTTTTTTTCCTGAGGGCTTGGAGCTAAAACAGCTGCAGAATTTTTGGTGTAATTGCTTTTCTGTTTGTTAACAGTTATTGTGGGGCAGCAAAGAAAAGGAGAGGAAGAGCCCGGCTGTGAAGTGCTGTGTAGGAGCAAGGACTCCCTTTGGGCACCCCTTTAACCTCAATGGCAAATTTGGACCCGACTTCGCATCTGGTTTTGCCTTGAGGGTTAGAGTCACTTTAGCACGTTGCTGAAGGCTGTAGTTTCCCGAACAGCTGATGTTAGGAAAAGTTAGTTAGCATTGCCACCAGCACAACTCATCTGGCTCTGTCCTCCTCTCTTCCTCTCGTTCAGGAAATCATCCATAATGAAACCAGGTTTTGTTGTTGTTGTTGTTGTTGTTGTTGTTGTTGTTGTTCAGAATTAACCTCAAACAGTTCCTAGGTGGTGTGGGGCATCTGCTGGATTTTATCCCTAGACTGGCAGCAGTTCAGGATCAGTTCTTCCCGCACACTGCAGTGTAAACGTGGATGTAGGATGATGTTTTTGAGAGGAGGCGCTAGTTTTTGCCTCTGTGCACAAAGTTCCTGGCCCTTTTCTTGCTGGGAAAGTTTTAGTAATAAGTTTCAAAAAGTATGTTTGGCTGTATGCAAACAACAGCTGCCCCAATTGTTGGCCATTCCCCTCTGGTTTTTGGTTGTTGTCTTGGATGTGGTGTTAGTCATTACCTTCAAACACAGTGCTTTATTCCTTGTGAAGAATGTGTCTCCTGTGTCCCCTAGTGGGTCTTGCTTTTTTTAATATATTTATTTCAGAACACTTTGAAAAGGAATAAATAAAAAATGGATGGTGATTGTCCTGATTGCCACAGTCCCTTTGTGATGATAGTCATGAATGAATGAGCAGTTGCTTAATACTGTCAAAGGAAGTACTCTGGCAGCCTGGCATTTCTGCCCTTTTATTTTTGGGTGATGGAAACTGCAATGAGTAATGAGAGAGCATGTTTGATTTTTTTTATGGGGAAAAGATGTCCCATTACTTTCCATGTTTTGGATGCCAATGTGTCTGCCTAGAGCACGCCTTCTTTCCCTTCTTGGATTTATGACATTATACGATATTAGGAGTAGTTCAACATAGGTAACATTGACCGCATGATATACATGAAGAGTACTGCTGAGTCCCAGCCTGTACCCAGCCATTGCCACACCATGCAATCAATAACAAAGTTATAAATCCAAAGAAGATTATTTGAGCAGGTTGAGCAAATATCTTAATTGCTTGCTGTTAAGTCCCATAAGAGCTTAGAAGGAGACTTCTTGCCATAGACTTGATTCATTTCAGTGTTCTCACAGCAGAACTGGCACCTTTCAGCTGTTAACTGAGGCTTTGCGTGTTCCTCAGCTTGTCACATGCTCCTCCATAAACATCAGACCTGACTTTGGACACTGTATGCAAGAGAATCTACGGTCCTCTTGTATCTCGAAGAAAAAAAAAATAAAGGATGCAAAATGTTATCAGGTGAATCAGGACAGGATGCTGTAATTTAAAGTAAGTTGTTCTATTCTGGCTTCCTAACAATGAAGTTCCACCGGTAGAGCTCCCTTTACATATTAGTGTATACTTGTAAATGAGATTGTCATCATTGGGTTTTGATCCCGACAAGTGGAACTGTGCTTCTTGAGCTGCTGTGGATGCCAGAAAAAGTCCAACATTTTAGCAAAAGAAAGACAAATGCCATGGATTGACTTGGGAGGTGAGAAGGACAGCTCTGGTAATATAAGAGAGATAAGATTGCCATGCTAATCCACTTTTGTGTCCTGTCTCTGACAGAGTACTTCCCAGAATACTTCTGCTTCCCAGCAGCAGACTTCCCAGGGTAGTAATGGGAAAGTGTACTGGCCAGAGGAATCAGAACAAACTCTTAACTCTTCACCTCCTTGCAGGCCTGTCTCCTCTGCTCCATGTTCCTGCCTATCACCTTGCAAAGTGGTGCATCTCCCTCCTCTGGGTAAGGGAAGCACACATCTGGAAGCAAGGTAGATTTCAGACAGATCTGTGGCTTTGCATTCCTCAGTACACCCAGTTAGCAGACTCATGCCTGAAGGCTCTAACTGTGTAGGACAGCCAGCTCTCTGCTGCATGAAAACAGTGTGGCCTTTTCCCAGCAGAGGAGTGAGGTGGGCTATGCCATTTCCTTGGCTACGAAGTGGTTGCTCCATGCTCTGTCCTGGCTCCCTGCTCCGTTTGGGGTCAAACCCAGTGTCTCTTGTAGCTGAGAGTCCTCTCATCAGATCTCACCTTTTTCTGTGGCAGTCAGCCCATCTTTGCTCCATCCTGAAACTCTGACAGAGACCATAGAATGCAGCAGATACAAGGGAAACCTACCCCATGGCCAGTGGAGGTGGAAGATCATTATGTCTTTCACTTTGAGAATGAAAGCCAACATGTTTGGTTCTCCTGATGCTCCTGCTCTGGACTGTCTGTGCCTACACCAGCCAGCATCCCCTTACTGGGGTCCCTGTTGGAAGGACGAGGTGTGTGGGAATTCAGGGCTGGGAGCACAGTGTCCATATGGAGAAATGTTGGGTCTGGATGGCAGGGGAAAGATCCCAGCAGATTCACAGACAAAAAGTTGAGATGAAGTTCCTCGGTTTTGCTTCCAGGAGCTCAAACCAGCAAACTTTGTGTGAATGAGATAGCCTGCAAGTTCCCAATCAAGTCATGAACAGTAATGGCTCTTGGGGCATGTTTGGAAGAGGTTGTCTGCAAATGTGAATAAGGTTTTGTGTCACTGGAGAGCCGGGAAAAGGCATTAACCCTTTGGTACCTCAGGGTATATCTTGAAACTGTTGAAGTCAGCTGCCAGACCTGATGTGTGGTCTGTCTCAGTCTCAAAGATGGGCTTAGATTTTCCAAAATATCTCTGTTTTTCTTTGACCTCCAAGGAGGCAAGTAAAAGATATTTCAATCCCATGCAGAGCTTGCTTCTCATCATTTGCATTCCCATGGCCATGGCAGTGCTGCCATCCCAAATGTTCCAAATCATGGCCCAGGCTTCCAGAAATCACAATGTTGGTGGAAAAAACAATGAGATTGAAAAAATAGTACTGTAGGGGTGCTTGCTTTTCTGGCTTTTTTTCAGAGGAGTTGCACATCTACAGCCGTGTGGGCTGGACAAGTGAAAAATTGACATGTGAGAGTGCCTACAAACTGTCTCTACATTGTCCTGTTAGACAATGCTTCCGGGTCCCTCAGGGCCCAAATCCTCCCTGAAACATGCTGTCTTCCCCTTCAGGGTGTCCTGACAGTGCCTTGCTGACGTGCAGGGGAAACCTCAAAGGTGCCCAGCCCTGACAATGGTTTCCAGAGCAGCTCCACATGTCATCCAGCTACCCAAAGGGCCTCTGCCTGGAATACACCACATCAGCCAAAATGTAACCCACAAGGAAGCGTGGCCTTGTCCTGCTCCCTTTCAACGTGTCCCACCACTTCTGTGCCCTCTTGCTCGCTCGGCTGTTGCAGGCAGTGCCTGCAAAGTGTGCCATCAGCTGCTGGAAACCTCTGCTGTGTCTGAGGGGACCCAGGACCACCACCTGAGTGGGGATTGCCAACCCGGTCTATCATACTTGCAGAGCTGTAGCCCTGTGTTGGGACTCACAGCCCAGCTCCACTTGTCCAACCATGAGGTGCAACTCACTGGCTGCTCTGGGCCTGTTTGGCAGCCAGACCTCTTCCAACCAGGACTAATCATGGTACAGGGATGGGACCCAGATTTAACTTCTCCCTCACTTTCTTAAGTTGCATCCATGTCCTTCCAAAGGCTCCAATGAAAAGAGCTCATGATGCCTCAAGGACCTCTGGTTGTTGTTGGGAGGCCCATGCTAACGTTTGGTGGCCTCATCTGGAAGGGCGGTGTCCAGACGGTGTGGCATCTCCCTGCCAAAGCATAGTCCAGGAGGCAGAAGAGCAGCCTCATGAGTTCTTCCTGGTGGAGGATGGGAAGAACTTCCCTCTGTTGTGGGCTTGTTGAAGTCACTTCACACCTCTGTTGGTTGGCCAGCAGTGGTTTACATAGTCCAGGCTGACTCCTGATTGCCGTGGGACTGCATAATCCAGGCTGGCTGTGTTGGGTTACCCTCAGTTGCCTAACAACGGGCAGAGGGCTGGGCTGCCTGAAGGTGGTCAGCCTGGCCCCAGTAAGGGCCAAACCATCCCCTAAGAAGGGAGATGGAGTGGTGTAGGCTTGCTTTTACTTTTGTTTCTGATAATTTTTGAATTTAGTCTTTCGTAGGGTGGAAAGCCATGTGCACACTGTTAGAGATGCGATATAAGGCACCTTAATGAGCGTTTGCCAGAGCACTAATACTCTGCATTTATGGCCTGCAATAGCAGAGGGGAGGATGCTGATTTCGGTTTCCTGCACCTCTGCAGATCCCCAAGCTCTCTCTGTTTCTCAGGCACCCCTGTGGGCCAGGGCAGAACACTCTCTGTGTTTATGCTCCCTCCTTTCCTCTCAGTAATCTTGCCAGGACCACAACGCAGAGAGGGCTTCAGGGTGTGTTTGCTCCAAACGGGCTCCAAGGGGCTCCTCTTGGCCCCGGGGAAGTAGAGGGAACAGGTCTCATCCCTGCTTCATGACAAGCTGCTACTCAGCTAAACGAGGAGACCAGCCTGTGCAGGAGTATGTGAGGAAGGGCTCTGAGCCTGATGCGAGCTGGCTCTGCGGGGTAGAAAAGAGGGTGCTGGCTGGTGCATCGCACAGGATCTGTGCCCGGTAGCTTTGTTCTCTTTAGGGTAGGCAGTTCTGGGGTTGCCATGAGATGGGCACTGGCTTTCAGGGGTGACTGTTTTAGCAGAGCTTCCCTGGAGGCAGCCTATGGACGCTTGACGGGAAGAGGTTCTGCACTGAACAGCGATGGAGAGCTGCTGTGTTTTGCGTCGTCTGCTTCCTGGCTCAAAGCCCTTTGGCGTGGCCTGGTGCTTTCTCAGTCCCTCCTGCCCCCAGAGGTGCCCTGCAGCCTTCCTTGGTGTGGGCAATGTCCCTCTCACAGGGGACACCTTCCAGGTGTGTGCCTGGAGACACAAGTGAGGTAGAAGACAGGGTGAAGCAGGGATTATGGGTGAGCAGAGGGCAATGGTCAGACTATCCATGGGCAGCATCTACTGTGGATGCCCTGAGGGATGGAGCGAGGTGCTGCAGGGCTCAGCTGGGCTGCACTGGGCTCTAGAACAGATGAGAGACCAGCAGGGCTGCTGGCCATTGCTTCGTCTGTGACAGAGCTGGTGGGAAGTCCCACATTGACTACTAGGGGCCTGCATGCTCTGGAGGGCTTTTACCCATCCCCGCAGTGAAGTTTTCTACAGCTTCCTGAGGAAGTGTTACAGTGCCTGTGTCTGCATCAACCCTGTCATTATCTCAGGCTCTTCCTGAGGTGGGCACTCTCAGGTGCTCTTCCTCCCCTCCAGCCAGCTCCAGAGGTGATGAGCCCTGGCAAGCTGGCTATGCCAGAGTCCTACCAGTCTTGAACTCAGACTCATGTGTTCCTCTGTGTTCAGTACTGTGAAGGATGTCTGTAACGCTGTTTGCTAGGTGCTCTGCCCCATGGTAGCCACCCCCTGAGACACCTATGACAACATCACAGCAGGATGTGCCCAGCTGGGCTGAGGCTGTAGAAGGGCCAGGCAGGTTGGATGAGGGCTGTTATTCACATAATCCCAAGAGGAAGCTGTTGGCTGTACACCACAGTCCAGCCATGGCAACCTGTCCACGCACACTGATGTGTTTGTAGGAAGCATGCATGACATCCATGGGTTTGGGAACACTGCCTACCACCTGGGACAACTGGGGACTCAATTTCTGCTACATGGACCATGCAGCATCCTGCTTTTGTTGTCCCAAGCACTGCTCAGCTCCTGCTACCATGATGTTGTGTGACTGTGCCCTGATTGCCATGTGCCCATGGAGAGCTCATGTGTGCCATCCATTGGGGATAGCTGTCTGTCAAGTGTTTGTCTGGGTACCTGGATGCCTAGGCATGAATACTTCTGGAAGCTGTGCAGTGCAGGGGGTTTCAGGCAAGTGAGTACTGCGGTTAGTCTGTGACTTGTGATGATGCTCATTGTGTCAACGTCAGTGGGGCTTATTTTAGGGTGTCTTATAATTAGGGATTTCCTTATGGAGTTAGGATACATGCTGGGGAATTTGAATTTATGCTGGGAATGTATAATCCCACTTCTGAAGGAGCATTTTATTTCTGCAAATCAAACTAGATAGAAGGCTTTTGCAGGCATGTGCACGTGAAGGCCCTAGGGAAACAGAACAAAATGGCTCAGTGGTTTTAATGAGCCAAGCATGCGAACTGATTTTGAGCATCTGTGGGGTATCAGAAGTCTGGATCAGGATTCAAGTATTGCAACAGGGCTTTCGTAGTTCCCACCAGGCTGCATAGCAGAGCTTTGGATTTTGTCACTAAATTTGGGGTTCCCATCCCCTTCTCTAATCTTTGGCTCTTTGAATCTCTGACTTCCTG
>NW_010146204.1:18857-32645 GCF_000699245.1 Pterocles gutturalis
AGTTTTTCTTCTTGGGATAAGACTACAGGGCTCATGTGAAGAGAAGGGAAGCAGAGGTAGGCTCTCTCTGTGTGTGGGAGACCCTGCTATATGATGCCCCGTAACTTTTCTGCAGCAATACCTTCTGCAGCCGAGCAGCAGATCAGAGGTTCAACCAGATGGGTCTGATCCATGGGGGATAGAGAGGGACACTGGTGATGTAATTCTGCTGCATAAAGGCAGGCAGTTTGGCTCTTCCCTCTGAAGAGAGAGGATGGTGCCAGCTCATGTGGACACAGTGCGATTTCCCAGCCCTCACTCAGGCAATAAAGATAACATCCAAGCAGCAGCAGCCTGGTTTGGCTGAGAGAGGCAGGCAGCCAGCCACCGAATGAACCAACAAGGTGCTTTTCACATGCAAGAGGACAGAAGCCAGACACTGGTCAGCAACGGGGCTCATTTATTATCTCACAAGAATGAACGACTTACACAGCTGCAGTAATGTCAGCAGAACCAAAGCTTTGCCCAGGGCCTGAGCTCTGACTGCAGGCTCCCTGCTGTGTCGGGTGGCAGTGGGAGGGTTTGTGATGAAGAGGATGGATTTGGGAGATCCCTGAGGTGCAGGGAGTGAATTTGTGACTCTTCCCAGTGGCCTGTGTCCTCCTGATGCCATCATCCCACAAGGCTGGTTTCTGTTCCCTCCTTCTACATGAGCTGCCCTTAAAGTAGGGAAGGGCAAATGCAGCCCCCAAAGTGGCTGTTCTGCGTGGAGGACATACACCCAAGAACCAACAGCCTCTTCCAGGAGTGAGGTCTGAGGGCAGCGAGGAAGGCAGACCCCATTTCCAGTGCGCCTGACCAGGAGCCGGGTGGCTGTAGGCAGGAGTGCCCTTGGTGTGCTGCAGCACGTGAAGGTGGAGGAGGGAGCTCAGCGTTCCCCGGGGCGCCCTGGCCAGGTGCTGCTGAATGATGACAGGCAAGGCACGTACATTTCTCCGGGGAGGTGTTTGGATTTGGCTGCCTTATGGTTCAGAGACCCCTTTTTAGACACTGTGGGCCAGACTGAAAGAGGGGTTGAGCATCCCCAGCTCCTGGTATCATCTGAACATGGGGGTCCTGCCCAGCCCAGGAGGCTCCCAGTGGACGAAGTGGAGCCTCCCAAAACGGAGGCGTTCCAAACCTCAGGTGCACATGTGGATAAGCTGCTTTTAGCCCACTTCCTCTGCTCTTCCAGTCCATGGCATGGGGCAGACACAAGCCATTTCCAAGGGTCTGTGGGACTTGTGGAGGACCCTGGAGGACAAGGCCTGAGGTCCCTATGGGTGGCCACGTCACTGCAGTCGGCCATTTCCATGTGTTTCTGCCACAGAGCAAAGGCTTCTGTTTGCTGAGACGTCTCTGCCTTGAGAAGACATGCTTGGCTTCACAGCAGGCTCCTCCCGGCTTGCGATGCTGTGGGATGATGAGGAAGAGGGTCTCCCTGACCCATCTCCTGAGCTGGTGAGGCTCTCTCCCAGGCAGTCCCTGGCAGGGGAAACACTTGCACAGGGGTTTGTCTCCTCCCGTGGCCAGCCCCAAGTGTCCAGAGCTCAGTCAGAGCCCTTCCAGGCGAGTGGCAGCTGGCAGAGCGGTGCCGGTTGCCCAGGCAGGTATGATGGGGGGTGAGGGTAGGCGGGTTGTACTGGTGCTTTACATGGAGCAGCCTGCTGTCACCTTGCTGGCCACCTGGCGCTGGGGCTGGCCCTCAGTGCGTGGTGTGGGGCTGTTTGGCACAGCTACTCAGAGGATGGTTATAAGTGAGACGTGTAGGGCGGCGTGGGTGGGGAGGGGAAGAAGGCTATCCGGAGGCTGCTGCTGGCTGGATCTCGGCTCTCTGAAGGAATCAGCACCTCACTGTCACTGAGGCAGGGACAATGCTCAGAGAAGCCCCTCTCCTTCCCCCTGGTGCCCACTCTTTGCTGGTAGGGGACAAGTGTCATGGACGGGAAGCTGTAGCTGTCGAGGATGGGGTGCACTCCCAGGGCATCCGGTGTCTCTAATATGTGGTCAATGTCGGAGAAGCTCACCAGAGCCTGTGTGGAGTCATAGGAGCTTTTCTCCATGTCATCGACCCCACAGGACTGGGGGTAGCTCCCCTTGTTCTGACCCTTCTGCCTCAACAGGCGGAGGTCATCTCTGAAGTGGGGGTTGAAAAACAGGTAGAGCAAAGGGTTCAGACAGGCGGGCAGGGGTAGGACCACAAGGAGGACAGATTTGATGACCTCTGGGGTGATGAGAAAGAGGTTGAGTGTGGAGGAGAAGGTGAGGAAGGCCACTGGGCAGTAGAGGAGGCAGTTGGTGAAGATCAGCCAGGCCACGTGCTTGACCATGGCACAGTCCCAGATGGCACTGAACTCCCCCTTGAGCAGGCTGCAGTACAGTCGGATGTAGGTGCCTGTGATTGTCAAGAAGCAGAGCATGTTTGTCATCACCAAGGCCACAGTGAAGCCCAAGGTGGCAGGTTTCCCATCCGGGATGGGATACGGGAGGCAGAGAGGGGATGCTCCATATTCCCCAATGGAGAAGAGAGGCAGAACGGCAGCCACAGAGGACAGCAACAGGCAGCAACAGGCAGCCGCCTTGACCTTGCCTAAGGAGTGTGACTTTCCGTAGCCCCGCACACAGGAGACTGAAATGCTGCACTGCACGGCAGCCAACGTCAGCAGAAAGATGGCAGCCTCGGAGGCAAACACCGACAGGAATCCCGTCACCCTGCAGCCTGCACCGGTCTCCCATCTGGCACCATATTTGGCAAACTGGCCGTAGGTCAGGGCGTCGACAAGAGCCAGCATACTGCAGTAAACGCCGGTCAGCATGTTGGCTCCAGCTATGGAGCCGATGATGAACTTTACTGGAGAGAGGTAGCTGGGAGAGGCAAAGACAGCCAAAATGACCAGCCCATTGCAGAGCACTGAGACCAGAACGATGACCCAGACTCCCAGGCGAATGATCCAGCTATCAAACAATTGATCACAGGGCTTGAAGGGACCTGGAAGAAAACAAACCCCAAAGTTAAACCCAGAATATACTGCTCTGCTCTAGTGGTGCTGCTCAGAGCAGCAGCCAGGTGCCAGCCCTCTCCTGACCCCACCAGCCCCTTGCATATTGATTGCTGACATCTGGAAAGGTGCATACAACATTGTCCACCCTCTTCTGCGGCAGGGTGGCAGCAGTGCTGCCTCTTGGCTCTGTCTCTGCTCCCCTGTCCCCACACTGGGGTGCCACTGGCATGCCGACCCGGATGTCCTCTCAGGTCTTGTCCAGGGCAGAAACAAAGTGCAGGGAGAGGTCATATGCCAAATGGCAAACTTATCAGAGCTCCTAAACTGTAAAAAGGTCAGGGCCTGGCATTGCCACCCCGCGACCGTATGCCTGGTGAAACCTGTTTGCTCTCATGTTCCACCTGGCCTTTGCTGTTCAACAGGGCAGAGTCTGGGCTCCAGGTGGGCCTTTGTCCAAAGGAACTCATGACCATGATGGCCCAGATTTCTGCCTGTCTCCAGACCCTCTAACACGCCTGGTGTCAGCCTGGCATTTGGGCCACTCTGCAATTAGCTGTTCCTTCTCACGTACCCCCTGGGATCTTGGAGTCGGTGGCGTGGAGACGTGCAAGAGACGGCAGGATCCATCCAGCTCTGACACTGCCAACCTCTGCTCTTACACTCAAGACCTTGGCTAAGTTGTCTCTTATTGTTTCTGCATGAATGACCTCTGCATGGAGGGGATGGCCAAGATGAAATGAAGTGTTAGAGCAGGAAGGAGAGACAGCAGGCGGGGAGGAAGAGAGGGAGGGAGCCGGGGTGGCAGGGAAGGGATAGAGGGGCCTGGGCAAGGAGAACGTGGGAGGATGTCAGGAGAAAGAATGGTGAAGGATGGACATGAGGTGAGAAGGGAAGGTTATGGAGGGGTAAAAAGGGGACTGGTGGTGGATGCTGTTGCCAAAGAAAAGAGAAGAGAGGGGGGGAGAGACAGTGCAATGAGGGAGACTTGCCTCTGGGAGGGGTTCAGATGTTACAGTGAGGGGCTCAGGATGGGAGCTCAGCAAAACCAGAAACAGGATGGGCCAAGTTTTAGGTGGTAGAGAGCAAAAGAAATTAGAGGAACCTGAGAAATCTTGTTCAGCTCAAAGGGGGTGGTGGTCTTTGGTGGGCTTTCCTCAGAGAGCCAGCAGCTCTGTGCCCAGGCAGCAGGACAAGTCCTCTGCTAAAATCTTGTTCCTTCTTGTCTCTTTTGCAACAAAATCAGTGGGAAAAGTGGTGAAAACTCCATCCCTGTCAGTGTCCTGGATGGAGCCAGCCCTCTCCAGCCTCCAGCTGTGGTTCTGTGACACCACTGAGCTGTGAACAGGGACAAAATCAGAAGGCAGCTTCCTCGTGTCCCAGCCAGCCTGTGCCCACCCGCATGTTTTTGATGGACATAAGGAGAAAGTGGCTGGGTGCAGTCCAGCACCTCCCTTCTCTCCCTCTCCCAGGAAACAGAGTAAAGTAGTCTGTAGTGCTGCAGGTATGATCAGAGGATCAAGGACAAGGTCTTGTCATGCAATATTTTGGGCTGGCTGAGACAAAGCAAAGTCCAAGTCTTGCAAGGGAACAGGAACTTCTTGAGAGGCAGAGTTTGACTGCGGGCAGGTTGGTGGATGGAGGAGCTGGTGATGCTGGGACTCCTGGTCAGGGTTACCATGACTTTGTCCTTTCCTCATAGGAGAGCAGCTACATCCTTGTGGGAGAAGGAAGCTCCTCCCTTGTCCCCATTTTGGCCAAAGCCCAACCATTCAGGCTTCTGATCTACACGTCTGCAAGACATTACAAGGAAGGGTCGTGGGATCCGGGGGATTTAGAGAAGCTCAAAGGATCCCAGCTGTGTTCAAAGGGTTTCCCTGGATGCTCACCGGGGCTTGGTGTGCACTGAATAGTGGGGTGCAGCTTTGATTCCTCAAGGTCCAGCTGGAGGTCATCCGCATCTAGGTCATCTGGGGAGAAAACAATGAGAAGTGATGCTCAGAGAAGAACGAGCAGGGCCATTGAGGCTAGCTGGGCCAGAAGCTTGTCCCACTGCCTGTCCTCAACACAGACCTTCCCAGCCAGTTTTCCTAGCCCACAAGTTCAAAGTAGTTGCTGGTGTCCAGTTTGTCCCCTGCAGTTACTGCTGTAGAAGGAGAAGGTCTTGTAAATGTTGGTGGGATGCAATGTGGCCAACCTCTCAGTTTTTAGGTTACTCCCAACATTTGAGTGTAAGAGCCCCAGATCCCAGAGTTGTGTGACTGCAGATCCCTCCTCCCAGCATGTTTTATTAAAAATAAAGAAATACTCTAGCCTATGTGGTTACAGAAAACAAAGGCTTCAAATGCATCTTCTAAATGGAAGCTTTCTGGGCTGGCCTTGTCCAATGTTAGTTCATCAACAAGCACTTTGGAGCTTTGTTCAAAGACACCCGTTAGCCTCTACTTGTAGCACAAAGTCTTCGTCAGCAACCACCACCACCACCAAATGGCTCAGAAGCCAAAAGACAACAGAACCCAACATGTCTTGCTTTATTTTATGTCACAGAATCACAGAATCACAGAATCACAGAATGTTAGAGATTGGAAGGGACCTCGAAAGATCATCTAGTCCAATCCCCCTGCCGGAGCAGGACACCTAGATCAGATCACACAAGAACGCATCCAGGCGGGCTTTGAATGTCTCCAGAGAAGGAGACTCCACAACCTCTCTGGGCAGCCTGTTCCAGTGCTCTGTCACCCTCACTGTAAAGAAGTTTTTCCTCATACTCAAGCGGAACCTCCTATGTTCCAGCTTGAACCCATTGCCCCTTGTCCTATCACTAGATGTCACAGAGAAGAGCCTGGCTCCATCCTCCTGACACTCACCCTTCACGTATTTATAAACATTAATTAGGTCACCCCTCAGTCTCCTCTTTTCCAGGCTAAAGAGACCCAGCTCCCTCAGCCTTTCCTCATAAGGGAGATGCTCCATTCCCTTAATCATCTTTGTGGCTCTGCGCTGGACTCTCTCCAGCAGTTCCCTGTCCTATGATTTCTTGGGACTGTGGTGCCTTGTTTTTTTAACCCTGCAGAGTTCCCAGTCCTGGACTTGCTTAAAGACAGACTGATTGGTCATGCCTGCAGACTTGGATCTGTGGGGGTTATACAACTGCGCTGCCCTCAGAACCCAGCCTGCTGGGCCAGCATCTCCATCACCCCGGCAGCTGCACCCTGAGCCAGGCTTGGGCTCTCCGAGTGCCGGGCAGAGACTCTCTGGCTGAAGGAGAAGCTGTTGGAAGAGAAAAGGCCTCAGTGGTGTTTTCGATGGCCTGTAGGTGTAGGTCATCACCGAGGAGAATGGCATCCTCTTAATCTAATCCAAGACATGCTGTTCTGCTTTGTTCCTTGTTCCTCTTCTCAAACTACTGCTGACTGACAGCACTGGGACACAGCCAGGACAGCTCCTGTCCCACTGCATCGTCCCCACCCATGGCACCAGCACGGCCTTCTGCTCCCAGTGGAGATCACTGGAGGGTTTTCTGCGAGCAGGAGGAAGGGGAAATAATGTGTTTTGTGCTTGCTGCAGCCTGATTGATAGCCAGGGAGCTGGATCTGTGGCTGCGGGATGAACTCTCCCTTGGGTGATATGGATGGATGCTGGTGCTCAGGTGTACAGCCGGCAGCTCAGACACTGGCCAGGAAGGCAGGTTCCCGCAGAGCTGAATATATGGCTAACCTAAGTGGGATTTAGTTGCCTAATCTGCTTAGCAACGGTGCCTCTCATGAGGTCTGCACCCTGCCTCTGTTTGAAAATATGACTAGGATTATTTGATTAAAGAATGATGACAAATAACACGCTATCTTTAGTGCTTCCTGACAAGCACTGTGGCTTTCTCAGCTTCAGTGAGCTTTGGAAAAAAATGTCATTTTAAAAATCTGTCTATATAAGAGTTGAAATATTACTGCTGCTTTGGAGTCTGGCAAGAAAAAACTCACAGTGGGATGGAAAAATATTTCCTCCTTGTATTTTATAGTCTTAAAAATCTCCAGTGTCTTTTCCATCCACAGTGTGGAAGCTGTGATGTGCAGTCACAATACCTAAATCAATGCCGAGGCTTTCACTTTCTGTGGCCCCCTGCCACCCAGCCCATGGTAATGTTAAACCTGCCCCCATCCCCTTTCTCTTCAGAGGGCCAGGATGCACAAAGGATGGTTTTAAGCATATGTTAAACATTTCCATGAAGTGAAGGAGCGATCTTTTGTTTTCCCTGGACTCCTGAGTTATCTGTGAATTGCAAAGCAATCCTTGGCCAGCACAGCAGGATTCAAAGCAGAAAATGTACCTCTCTGCTGGAAATCAGTACTAGTGCCAGCCTGGGAACCGTAGAGAAAAGAAAATGGCTGTTGTGTTCTAGCAAGGCAGACTGCATTGTTTTTGAAGTAGCCCTTATTTATGGGGATTTTGCTAAGGCGCCTCCACTTTGTGAGGCCTTATGGAAAAAAAACACTTTGCTGGTTGTGCTCTTTCCATGGAAAATGGGTCTCAGCTTTACCAACACCAAAGTGGGAAGAAGAGGAGGAGAATTGCTGGAAAAGGGGTACCACAAAAAACACTGGGATGGATGCTTCTTCCCTTTTTGTCTGCCTTAGCCAGGGGATTTGCAGATAATTGTTCTCTTCCTCAGCGTTAGGGCATGGGTGGCTGCAAGGGGCTAAGACAGGTGCTTTTTGGAGTAGCCTTCTTGAATGACAGGGAAGCGGGAAAAGTGAAGCTCAAAGGACTCTCTGGGGCTTGCTGGATGGTTGCAAAAGTTAATTAGTCAGCTTTACAAGCTAGTGGAAGCGCTGGACTGGGTAAAGCAGTGTCCTGTTGTCAAGGATAACCATACAAGTGTGTTCTCTTCTTGCTTTCTATAGCTTTTTTCCGTTATTGTGAACATATGCTTGTAAGTAAATACATCCCTTTCTATCCTCAAACCAGTGGTCCCGAATGGGAGGTGCTGGGACTGTGATGGAAGTGCCCTGTGGCAATGGCAGTACTTGCACTTTGCCTGTCCTCCCTCTGCAGCCAGTTTCGGGATGGTGGCAGGAACGAGCTGCCGGGCACTGCTGGGTGGATGTCCTGTCAAACAAGCCCCTGAGCAATCTTTGGGCTGCTGCCCAGCCACACAGGGCAGCCTTGAAGCAGAGGGTATCTGCTAAATGCTGCCAATTATAGTCCAAAGAAGAATATCCCAAGCACGAAAAATTTTGGAAATGGGACCTTTAGTATCTGTCGTGACAAGGTGACAGAGTGATGAGACATGTACTAACCACACTCCTTTGGGCCTTGAGTGGCCATTACTCGCATGTGAACGGACACACCTGGGTGGTGTCTGGGATGTTCCCAGGCATCCAGGGTCCAGGGAGGATGGGAAAGAGCTGAGCTGGCCCCAGGGTTCGTGGCAACACATGCACTCTGTGGCTGGAGCCCAACGGTCTCTTGGGTGCTGGGCTCGGCTGAGGGATGGGTGCTGGATGTGGGAGCAGGACATGCTGCCTGGCTTCTGGAGCAGGGCTGTGCCACCAGGGACCCATTTCTCGCCCCCACGTGGCTGCCTGGGACAGGTCGCCTTGCACCACCCCGTTGTGAGGATCTGCGGAGTTGTTTGTGAAGGGCTTCGAAGTCCCTTGCTGGAAGCACTGCGCAAGGCTGAGAGGACATGACTGTCTGGAAGCGTGCCCCATCCCTCTCACAAGTTCTCCCACAGCATCCAAGTGCCTTGGTGAGCCTGGCTGTATGCTGCCAGGACAGAGCCCTGAGTTCTTTTCTACTAACGAGACCACTTTATCTCTTGCATAGAAGGAATGTTTGGGAGGTTTTTTCCTCTTTAATGAGGAAGTGTTACAAGATTCTTATAACCAGCTAAATACCACTGGTGGCCATCAGAAAGGAAGCACTGGGAACAGAAATAAAGTGACAATTAATTAAGTAAAATAGCAATATCACAAATCCCTCATTGTCAAGAGTAGATCAGGCATTTCTGAATGGTAAGGAGAGTCATCTGCAAAAGCTGCACATAGCAAGGAAGGATGTTCTTGTGCATTTCATATTTGCACCTCTGTGGTTTGATATTTCAAGACAAACCCAGTGCTTTAACATCTGAAAATGTGAGCCTTTACGAGCTGCTAATAGTCTCATCTGGCACATCTTAGAATCAGTCAGCATTCCCCTCTGTCCGAATATCTCATGAACACACATAGAATCTACGAGGCTGAGGCTAGAGGCCTGGGAGCCTGTGGTAGGTATTGGTCTGCCGACAGAACCAGGAGAAAGTATCCTTTGAGACATCAAATGCTTTGTGCCCAGCAAGAGCAGGTCTGTAAGCAGTACTATGGGCCCTGGCTGCATACTGGGTCTTGTCACAGATGCTGTAATTTGCTGGGCAAACAGCCCGACTATCTGCACAAGGACTGGTGAAGCATGGGCTGCATTAATGATGGAAAAACTGACCCAGCTGAGAAGAAATTCCTGCAGCAATGACCGTAACATATGGCTCCTCTGTACTGTCTGCCCAGTGTAACCACCAAGTCTACCATGCTTCCAGGAGCCACACCATGCCGGTAGGGATCACACTTGCTAGCCTCTGGCCAAACTTTTTACATTGCTAAAGCTTATTCTTAGTCTGTGAAGGATCGGGGCAAGGCAGATGGCAGGAGCAGAGATGCAGGGCTGGTGACTCACTCGCTGGCTGTGTCATAAAGTGTCTGGGTCATCCTGCCTCCCATCACTGCTGTAACACAGAGAGTCCAACAGCTCTGGGTCAACATCTGTCTCTAGATCTAGTCCTGCCTGCTTAGGATGCCGGAGGAGACTCTGCAGAGCCCCTGGCTGTGGCTGGGCACACAGTGCTCCGGGGAGCAGGTGAGACAAGTGCTTCCTGGGGCCTCAGCCCTCTCCCCATCTCCTCCAGGCACGCAGCATGATGTGGTTTTGCCTACAGGGTGTTTCAGACCTCAGAAGTGCATGTGGCCTCTGTATTTACACAAACATATACACAAAGGCAGCATCCAAGCTGTGTCCTGAAATGCTATTTCCACTCTCCAGCAGTTACAGAGGAAGCAAAGGGGCTCATGCTTTTCTTCACATTATTCTGAGATTCCCTTGCAAAGGGATCACCCAGCTTTCTGCCTGGAGCTGCCATTGTGCTGTGAGTCTGCGTGCAGGAGGTGTGCTTTGCACGCGCCTCTGCTGGCCTTGTGCAGCAGATCTCATGGAAGTCTATGCAGAAGTGCATTTTGGAGCACAGAATAAATTGACTCTTGCACAGAAAGCGCTGCTCATCTTTAACTGTGGAACCACTTCTGCCCTGCAGAGGCTAGCCCCTGTGCTGAGCTCATTGTATTCCCCAAACGTGTCCTTTTGTTCATACCTAACCCTGACCTTTGCCTAGTGTCAGGGTACATGCACAGAAGTAGCACAGACACAGGTCTCTTTGCCTCCAGCCAGCTGCACATTCCAGTTCTTTGAGTTCATTCTCTTATTCAGATTAATCCTAGGGTCTGTATGCTGTAGCAACAAAGACTGATGTCCTGCCAGAGGCTCCGTGCTGCCCAGAAGTCTCATGACCAAGCCCAGAAGCTGTCCTGTACAACGTCAGCCACCTTGCTTAGGGGGCTTGAGTACCCTCCCTCTGTAGTCAGCAAGGCGAAGTTAGAAAATTTGTCCATGCTGTTGAGGACTGCCAGATCTTTCTGTTAGATTCTGGAGGTTTGGATGCACCAGATCAGCTCTTTCTCCACGCAATGACACTAATCGAAGCCCATTCAGAGCAACTGCCCCCCGGAGCTGGGGAAGGACCAGTCTGCCTTCTCCAAGGCACGTGTCGCTCCATGGCTGGCAGGGGGACTGCTCCTGCAAATGTGGGCTCGCATCCTAGCTCACAGCTCTGTCCATGGATTGATCACCGTTCAGCCCAGTTTACTTACAGTGATTATCAGCATGACCTGGAAACAATTCCATGGTCCTCTTGTGGGGATCCTCCTCCTCAGGGCTCAAGTCTTCTGCCTCCCACTGGTTGGACATCTTGAAGAAGCTGCTGCAGCTTCCGTAGGCGCAGCACTGGTAGGCGTAAGGTACCTCGAGGACTCTGCAGAGGGGGAAAGCAGAACTTTTAGGTGCGTCACCTCCGTGACCTGACTCACCATTGCTTTACACTTTTTCCTTAATTTCCACATGTGACAAAAGCCAGTCTATCAGGTGATGGTTACACTGGAGCAGGACTTTGCTCTGATGAGGGACTCCGTGTAGCACTGAGTGTGGACCCAACTCACCCCACAGTGTCTCTGCACTTCCCCACTTTTGGTGCTTGAGACACTGTCAATAGGATGTTGTCAAACACCAGGTTTGGAAATTGCACTAAAGTTGCTGGATAATTCCTAAAAAGATTTCTGCAATTCTTCCTAGACTGAATTAGCCTCTTTTTCCCATGGCTCTGACAATATGCCATGAGCACGTGGAGTCTTCAGTTTTTACCCCAAGGTCATTTTTTGCTGGGCATCCTTTCTTTGTTCAAGGTGAGAAGCTTCCTGAGAGCTTGAGCAAGTGCAAGGTGCCCCTTGCTTGTTGCTGAACGTCAGAGAAGCACCTCCAAACTCCAGCTGCACGAGTGTGGCTCACCCCTGCCAGCTCAGGCAGGGATGTCTCAGGTCTCTCAAGTGTACCAAGTTATTTTAATATGTCGGATTTCTACTTGTAAGTACAATTGTTAGTTGTTAATTATAGCATGTATTACAAGGTTAATTAAGCAGCAGCTGAACATCATCTGGATGAAATACCAGGCTATCAGTCAGCAGCTGCATTTTCTTCAAAGACAGCAAACTCTTGCTTCTTTGCTGGGAGTCAGGAAGACTGCTGATGAAGGCAGAGGAACCTCAGGTTTTCCAGACAATTAAGGTCTTCTGACAAGATCAGTAAATATGGTGAAACTCTATATTCTAAAAATATGCTTTTGTTTTAAGTTCCCAAACATTTCTGGCTGAGCCTTGGGAGGCTATGGAAACTCTGTATACAAGCTTGCTTCCTGTTATAAGTTCCAAATTAAACCCTATTATTGAAAGGTGGTAGGGAGGTACAGATACTCCCAGGATGGCTAAGAACTGTTCTCAGATGACTCCTCCAAGCTTATGCCCCCTAGGCTACTTAGTGGCAGTACCCCCAAATTTAGGAAATGTTAATGGGTCCATCCCTTGGCATGGTTCAATGAACTGCTCCTGCCGATCCAGTCTCTCTGGTATAAATCCAAACCAGCTCCACAGATATCAGTGGAATTAGAGGACGAACACCCCTGGAAATGCTGAACTTGACCTGCTCTGCACAAGGGCCTGCCATCTTGGCTCTGAAAAGCCCTCCAGAAACTTTTAGGATCCCTTGCCATTTGGAAATGAGTCACGCAGAAGATCCCAGCTATGATGAGTCAAAAAAGTCAGAAAAGAAAGTCCTACAGGCACCACTGCTGAGGCAGACCGAAGCGAGAGCTCCACACTTTTTATCAGACCTGAGCTATTAAGCCTAATCTTGGTGCAATGGCCTGTGACCCCAGCAGTGGGTGTCTAAATCTGAGACGCTCCAGCCTTGGGAACCTGTACTGGATAAGTAGGAGCACCAGCTCATGCATCCTTGGCTCCAAGCCAAAGCAAAAGAGACCCAAGCAAAAGATGGCTTTACTTCAGGGGAATTTGAGTCATCTGGACCATGGACCCCTCAGCCTGAGGGCGGGTGCCATGCTGGAGACCCACCACTGAGGGAGGGTTTGGAGAGCCAGAGCCTGCAGTGCAGCACTGTGCTCTGAGCCTTTTGCAGCCTCATCTTGCTCAGTTTGACCCCTTCAGGCTCCTCATTAATCCATAGCAGACAAGACATGGCCACACAAACAGAGTTTACTGAAGGAAAGCTGGATGTCATTAGCTAGGACTGGCTTCTGGGAATGTTTTCCATTGAGAGGAGCCCTGAGCTGGGCCCGCTCCATGCTTTCCACTTGTGTGTGTGTTTGGGGTGGGGGCGGTGCGCTGGGCGTGCATCACCGCTCTCCCACGGAAGACTTTAAAAGATGAGGCGTGTTAGCAGCAGATGAAGCTTCCTCAACCTAATGGCCTGAAAGGATGGAGGAAAGCATGAGATAAACAAGGGAAGCAGGAGGCTGATTGCTGTAAGCAAATACAGGCTGTGCTGAGCACCGGGAGTGGGAGAGCTGACACCACCAGTACCTCATGTTGGGGAAGCTCTCCTTGGTGAAGGGCTCAGAGAGATCCGGGTTGCCTTGGAGCTTCAGATGGGTCAGTCCACCCAAGCCGTCCAGAGGCAGCGTGACCAGCTGGTTATCAGTCAAGTCCCTGATGAAGGGAAAGCAGAAAGGGAGACGGTGGTAAGGGTTTTTGCTGCCGGTGCTATCGCAGACAAGCAGAGGCTTGGGGAGCGATGCTGCCTGCCTTGCCTGATCCCTCAAATGGGATGCTGAAATGTGGCTGGGTGCTGCACGGGGACCAGGATCCTCTGGAGATAAACAGATTGATACTGCGATCTCTGGGCAAAGTGAGGGGCAGGGGTTAATGCTCAACGCTGTAAGCTCTGGGTGGTATCTACCTCCCTGTGTAGATATGTGCCCCTCGCATCTCTTCCCCCGCCCCTCCCCCGTAACGGATCAGGTATGACAGCAGCTCCCACCCCATAAAGTACGCAGGAGTCTTAGCAGGGGGGCTGAGGACTGGGGAGCCCTCCAGAGCCAGCAAAGATGGTCTGCAGTGCCTCCTGC
>NW_010146204.1:32676-36093 GCF_000699245.1 Pterocles gutturalis
TATCATGCTGATCTTTCATAAAAGCACCTAAGGCAAGTATGAGAGCATCAGAAAGTGGAGGTTTAAGTGTTCAGGATGAGAGCATCTTCAGGATGGCACCTTCTGCACTTTCATCATCCCTTTAATATTGATAGGAAACCTTGGGATTTGGTCTGCCCACGTCAGTGCTGAGACATGCACCTCAGCACTGCAGCCTTCTGGTATCTGAATCCCCTGCTAGCTCGGGGAGTCAGTCTGAGGGCCCCAGATACCTGCTGTCTGTGTCCCACTGTGAAAGAAATATCACTGCAACTTACAGCTTGGTGAGCGAGTGCAGGGTCACAAAGGCTTCAGGGTGAATAAACTGGATGTAATTCCAGCTCAGGTCTCTGCAAGGCAAGGACATGGCAGTAAGAGGGGTGCAGAACAGGGCGGTGGAGCTGCTGACACTGGCTTAGTCATGGGGTTTAGTGTGAGCAAATAAATGTAGTTCGGCAGCAAGTTCTGTCTCATTACAGCTCCCTGGACACAAATACGTTTAGGTCTGTATACAGGTGGTTTCTAACAGAGAGAACAAGAGTTTGCTTTGCTTCTCCACTGAGACCAATGGGAAAGGTTTCTTTTTGGGTTTGTTTCTGTGAATTTGGGGATTTCATGCTAACATGCTAAACCCCAGAGCAGTAGACAGGTTATACCTTAGTGCCAGAGCATCCCTGACGTGGTCACAGTGCTGGGTGACCAGGTAAGGGCAGGTAGGGTCAGGGCATGTGTGGAAGGCAAACCAGGGTCATCTTAGAGTCTCT
This sequence comes from Pterocles gutturalis, assembly GCF_000699245.1. Classification (NCBI taxonomy): domain Eukaryota; kingdom Metazoa; phylum Chordata; class Aves; order Pterocliformes; family Pteroclidae; genus Pterocles; species Pterocles gutturalis. Next base: position 33,459 of record NW_010146204.1, read on the forward strand.
CCTCTTGGCTTGGATTCATTGAGGCTCCTCAATAAACTCAGCTTCCATTTGAGCTAGAGGGCTCAACTCCCTCTGTCATCAGCAGAGAGGAACCAGCATTATCAGGAATCATTTTTTCTCCGAAGGCTGACTACACACACAATCTCCTACGTGTGTCTGCATCTCTCCAGCTCTGAAGGGAGCCAGGGGTGCCTGCCCAGATGCCTGTGTCACACTGCAGAAGGCTGAGGTTGGGTGAGATGAATCCTTCCCATAGGGACCCAGAACATTCCCAAAGGCAAATGCCCAGCTGTATGTTCGTGTGATTGCAGTGTGACGGCAGCCTGCTGGTCTTTGCATGCCTGTCTGTAGTGTCACATGTAATACGTGAGTGTTCCTGTGCAGCTGGAAACATGTACTTGATGCTCGTGGGACCTCTCGTAACGCTGGGCTGTTAAATGACACTCAGATTGCTGCACCATGGGAAACAGCTTTTATGCGATTCAGTTCACTTCCTAACAGAACAGTAAATACAGACCGTCAGCACTTGGAGGGCTCTTCCCACATGTCACAGGGAGAATCATGCACTGTGGAGCCTTACTAGCTTCTCAAAGGTGCTAAGCACTTCAGTGGGCTCTCTGCTGCGAGGTCACCATGCGGGTATGATATGTGCATGCTTGTGTGTGCTTAGTATGTTTAATATGCTTCTGAGTTGTGGGGAGACCGTTCCAATCAAACGGGATGTTCTGCACGGATGTCCCAGCAGCGCATGGCCCAGGACCAGCAAGTGTAGGCAAAGGGGTGCTGGAGCTCATGTGCAGCATGGTAAATCCCTGCCATGAGTCTGTGTTTGCATGGGCATTTAGGAGGCAGGTTTCCATAATGTGTGCCTTGCAACATAAGAACTGTGGCGTGCGGTTAGAGCACGTAGTGTAGAGTGTGCGCGTGTGTGGGCAGTTAAGGCTGGCAGGTAATGGGTTTATTTACATGGGATGTCTGCATGCAGAGGGAGGCCAGAGGGAAGGTTTGTGCCCCATTCTTTTGTAAGGGGAAGTGGAAGAAGGACTAGAGAGGAAAGCCTCCCAGCAGAGGCAGAGGCAGAGGCAGAGGCAGAGGCAGAGGCAGAGGCAGAGGCAGTGGAGTTGGGAAACTCGGCATCAGCCTGGCTGGGTGCTCACAGATCCCCTTCCCCCAGCAAAAAGCCCAATCGTGAGCCCTGCCAGACAGTACTTACATGGAGCGCAGGGCCATCAGCTGCACAAAGGTGTCTGCTCTGATTTCGTGGATCCTGTTGTGCTGGAGACCACTGAAAAAACAGAAACTGGTTTGAGAGAATAGCTGAGAGCAGCATTTGTACTTTGTAGGGATCTTTGCCTCCTGGCAGTGGACACAAACTGTCACAGTGGAAGTAGTCATTTGAGCTTGCGAGACCTATTCTTACTTCAAGAGGTAAACAGGACGGGCAACAAAACAGCTCAAAGTCATCCTCTCCTATGGGCAGCTCCAGGGCCCAGGCAGCCTCTCCTTCTGATGCCATCATGGCACAGTAAAGTGCCATTGACGTGCAGTGGTTAAAGGTGCCCCGTTATCTCCGAAGTCATGCTGGTCTCCCACTCTGAAGCCTTCAAACTGCTTTGTCCAGAGCAAAAGAGGAGAGCCTGGAGCCAGTGAGTCAGCTAACAGCTCTGTGCAACCCTTCAGGAAGGACGAGTGGTGCTGCCCTTTGCCTTGGCAATGATGAAGGGGGCTTGAGGGCTGAAGGCATCTCAGCTTTTCATGAAGAAATTCCTGATGTCTCGCTGAACCCACCATCCACATCCTGCACATGTATTTTTATAAAGTGCCTCAGCTCCTGTGCATCTCCCTTCCAGCAGCCTCCTACACTCCCCAGGGTAGGGGATGGAGCAAGGTAAGAGCTCACAGGGTGTCTGGTGACTGACCTATATACTCTCCACGCCCCCCAAGAGGTATCTAGAACTGATACAAACATCCGCTTTGTGGGAAGCATTCACAGATTTTCAGTTTTCTTTTCCATAGTGTGGAACAATGGAGAATATTTTTTGAAATTCCTGTGAAATGCCCATCATGAATTCCCAGACCCGCAGGAGTGGTCTCCCCATGTGTGACCTTCTGCAAGGGAAGATAGCCACAGCTTAGTGCTCTACCTACAACAGCTCCCCTGGGCATTTGTTGGTTAGTGAACCTTCCTTTAGACTCAGAAATGATCTTGACTCCTCTCACTCAAGGACCTGCATGTAATGTCTCACCTGGTATCTGGCCACACATTCATGTTTCAGAGGCAGGGGCTTGAGGCTCTCATATCTGCTCTACTGCTGGTGTCTCAAAGCCCCATGCAGACAAGAAAGCATTCCTTGCACGTATAGTTAAGATTTCAGATGAGGGCCTTGGGAAGCTCTGTGCACAAATTTGGGGGTCTCGCAGAGTGGGAGAGGTGGAGCTTGGGAAGAAGGGGTATTGGAGCAAGCTCATGAAAAAGAATTCAGGGATGTTTAGCTGCGAGGGACCACCTGTGTGTGGCAGGTAGAAACCTGCACGTTGGCAGTTACAGCAGAGTGACTGGCACACGTAAGTTGTTTGCATGCCAGGCTGTACCACCATGCACCACCAGACTTGTTTCCAAACATTTCCCAGCAGG
>NW_010146204.1:36124-50570 GCF_000699245.1 Pterocles gutturalis
AGGAATGCTGATGCCTGGTGGGTGAAGGGCTTACAGCCTGATAACTTTGGGCTTAAGGGACCAAATACTTGTTTTGCAAGAAAAACTTAATTTAAGACCCTGTCTGACTTAAGTAAGGGGAAAAAGAAAGAGGGATTTATTGTGCTTTTATATTAATGATAAGTCTGAATTTGGCATATTATAAAATATCAAAAGAAGAAATTTAAGCACAATGTGTGAAACTACAGGTTTGGAATTCTGAAAGTTTGTCCTTTTTGATGTATTTTCTATTTTTTTCAAACATTTTCCTGGGGGTACGTTAGATAAAAATACATCCAGATCTAACTCTGTCCTCAGAACTCCCAAAGAGGCGGCAATGGCTATGCAACTCTCGTTTTCATGTAATTTCACACAGTGTCCTATGGTCTGGCTTTGCTATGGCTGGATGAACTGGTCTTGCCATCCAGGCTGGGGTGCAGCAGAGAGCAGGGACAACTTCACCGGCTTATGTTTCTGGGGATGCTGCTCCCAAACATCTATGTGTCTTGCAGAATTCTATAGAAAATCATGGTGTCTATTATTTTTATTTTTTTCAAAAAAGCCAAGAACCTCTGTTAGATTTGAAGAGCAGGGCCAGATCTCCAGACACTTTGAACTGAACGTGAATAACTGTTTCAGAGCAACAGAGGTGCCTCCCAGTGTCCAGATGAGACCCAATTCAAGTGCTACACATGAGGAAAGCATCAATCTTCTCTATGGAGGGGCTAGCCCTGAGCAGAGCTGCTTTGTGCCCATGGCATGGGACCCTCCCTTGAAGCAGAAGATATTTATGGTATAGATAAGTCCCATTCTTGATTAGCTGATACTGAGATTAGAGTTAGTGACGTAAAATTCAGTGCTGTCACATTTCTGTTTGCTGTGGCTGGGACCTCTGAAAAGACTTAAGTGAGTTAAGTTCCTGTGCTCAGGTGATGCATTTTTATTCTGTAGTTGCACAAGGGCAAAGCATGGACCTCTGGTCCATTTGCAGTCCAGATAGTGAGATCAGCTTTCCCAGCGCTTGGTGAAGGTTAGGTTTTGTGTTTGGGTTCTGCCTCTCTCCCCACAACAGCCCCTTTCCCCCAGAGCATGGCGCAAGCAAGAACATCTCTTTACTCACAGCTCCTCCAGCCGCTGACACCGGTGGAAACTGGGAAGATCTTCGATTTGGTTGTGTGACAGTTCTCTGCAGGGGAAGGACCAGCACAGCAACATTAGGAGAGCAAAAGCGAGTGCCTCTGAGCCCTCCCTTGGAAAGGCGGTATTGCTGGAGAGGGGGATGACCTGACTTCCATTTTGCACAGCTGCAGATAGCAATAACCCCAGGCAAGGGGCATCTCTGCTCTGCACACACCTGACGCTTGCTTTGGGCGTCTTTGTGCAAGGCAAGGATTGCTCAGTGGTTGTACCTACTCATCCATCCCCAGCCCCACTCCCTCCAGCACAAGCTGCAGACTGACGGAGCTGCCTCCACAGCTGGGGTGTGCTTTTCTTCCCCAGCCCCAAGTCAGCTGTGAAATGCATCCGTGCCATCTTCTGCCATGCACAGCCTTGCTTTTCTGTGAGCAAAGCAGAGAGGTGTTTGTGCCAGAGTTCCCGTCCTGCTGTTGGACGGGGGAGCTCACAAAAGCTGCAGATGTGCTTGCAGAGCCCGGGGAGGTTTTGGCTGGCAGAGCAGCCAGCCAGCTGCCTTCCCTCCTTCCTGGCACAGCAAACCCAACTGTCCATCGCCTGCTCTCCATTCAGCCTTTCCTGGCATCTCTCCAGGGTTAGGGAAGGGGTTGTGGAACTGGCAGAGATTTGGTACAGGACATAACAGACTGTGGAAGCCTCTGGTCCCCATTCTTTCAAGTGATGCTACTTGAAAACTGTTCCCAGCAAACTCCTGTTCCTCCTGGTTCATGGCCTGGTGTCATGTCAGTGTGCAGGGTAGAGTGGCTGGGTAGTCACAGGAGAACTTATCCTGGCACAGCGTAATGTGAATTTATTAAAACTGAAATGGGCTGGGTAAGGAGTAACGCTTGAGATCAACTCTTCCCCCACCAGCAGAGTCTGGATTTGGGGCTGTTCAAGGGAAATTTGCCTCAGTGTATGTGGCCTCTCCACCAACTTTCCAAACTCAGTTTCCATCTTTCTGCCCATAAGTTGCTGCTAAAACATTTTAATTATTTATTTTTTTGCCAATCCCCTCTCCACCAGTTTTCTATGGGGGGGAGGAGGAGGGAGGGGAAAGCAAGCAAAAGTTTTGTGCTTGGCTCTGGAGATTGTCACCCAGCATGGAGAAAGAGCTACAGCATCGGTCACTTTTCCCTGGTCCCTGTGTCAATCCATGACACTTGACAGACTTAGCTAGACAGTGATGGAGGAGAACGCAGCCCCAGGAGTTATTTCTGGATCACACATCAGGATGGAGGTACTGGTGGCATCAAGGGACTTTAGCTTTTCTCAGGGAAGTTTAATCTATTTCTGCTTGAGAGGAAATACAAATCTGTGCCCTGAGAGAAAGTTCTGAAGAAAAGCAACAGGACGATGTCAGGTTGATGCCAAGCTGAAGCTCGGCCAGGCTGCCCTGCCCGGGTGTGCTGGGCTCGGTGCCACGTGCAGACTGGCGCCGCAGCACAGCCGCCAGCCTCGCGCCCTGTGGAGGCTCTTACGGCCCCTGTGCAGGATCTCTGCAGAAAACCTGCAGTGTGGCGTGAGTAGTAGGATGCCAGAAATGCGTTGTTAACCGTATGGTCTGTGTTCAGATGTGTCACAGTCGTAACATCAACCTGACAAACTGCCAAGGGGTTGGCGAAGCCAGGGAAAGCTGCGAGAGCAGCCACTGACTGTGGGGACAGAAGGCCAGTGCATTTCAAAGCCAAGAGAGATGCAAATGTGCACAAATATTGGCCCACATGCTCTCTCTCCAAACTCAAAAAACAATGCAATTAATGTCGTTAAAATTAACTGGGAAAGAGGAACAAGGAACAAGGAAAAAGGTGGGGTGTCCCAATAAAACTCCTACGAGGAGGGGGCAGGCATGGAGAACAGGCTCTGCTGTGAACGTTTACAGTCTGATAACTTGCAAACATAAACAGAGCGCTTGGGACCCTACAGCCTGGGCCATTCTGAAGGCTAGACTTTCATGGCAAGATGTCTGTCGAACTGGTCCAGATGTCTAAAGATGAGATGGAGCCAAAATGCTGTGATCTGCTAAGTTACAAACTGTGTTCTTTTATTTTTATTTTTTTCTCTTGTTTCCAATTTCTGTGATGAAGAATTCACTCCTGTTGCTTTCCTGGAACAAACTTGTTTTCTTTTTCAGCTTGCTTGTATAAAGACTGATGAGAGGCAAGCCTCCTGCTTGCCCTAAGGCTGCAAACTTGTATAAATCTGGCTCATGACTCATTTCCTGAGGATGTCTTAATCTGCAGACAAGGTTGGGGATCTCAGGAACAAGGGGTGTGATTCCTGAGAAGATGCAGGAGTCTTTCTGAGATGCTGATTTCATCATGTACCAAGTTAAAGAAAAAAGCACATCCCCCCACTCAGCATCATTCAGTGCCTCGCCAAGCAGGTAGAGCCAAAGCAACTTATCGACTCTGAGCAAAACCCTGATCTGCCACTGCTGCACCACGTGAGGGGCCGTGGCCATGTGGCCTTGCAAACCTCCATCAGGTCAGGCCTGTCCCCTCCGAGATGCGAACAGGATCCTTCCTTCAGGTGATGGCACTTGCTGGAGCTCCAACAGCAGTAAGCCAACGCTAGGGCAGAGCGTTGTGTGAGCATGATTTCCACCTGGCCTTTGTGCTGTATATAGCTAGGAGCTCTGAAATGCTGCTGCTGTCCTTACCCACTGCCCTTTGTACCCTCTCTGCCCTCCTAGCATGGGGCATAGAAAGGAGAAGGCAAATGTGGATGTGCCTTATTGCTTGCAGCCCTGAGTCCAGAGCATCACCCTGGAATGAAGCAAGCAAGTTCAAGAACAAGCAGAGCTCAAGGTAGTGCCTAAGAAGACAGTGTTTTTGGTGTGGAAAAGATAACAGGAACAAGAACCACAGGATGGTCTTCCATAGCTGGTCCCCTCCCTGAGCTAGACAAGAAGGAAGCTCAGTTTCTGATGGTGCTTTTCTAAAGACCAGGCAGGACAGAGAAAGGCGTGTTACTCACAGGACTTGGAGGCTGGGCAGCTGCTGGCACATCCCTCTGGGGAGTAAATGGATGCCTGCCCTAGTCAAGGTCCTAGAGTGGAGGAGAGAGAAGAAATGGTGTTAGTGAGAGCCAGCGCACAGCCTGCAACCTGCAAGTCTACTGGTCCCAAATGGTGGGAGGAGAGAAAATGCCAATGAGATAATGAAATACCTGTAGAGAAACAAAAAAAAATCACTTGGAAACGGGCACTGCTTCTGGACCTGGTGAAGGTGAATGTGCCTATAAGAAATTCTGGGATGTTAATTCACTGCTGTCCTTGGCCACCTGATGGCAGGCGGCAGTGCCCCCCATGGCATGCTCTGCCATCCCAGTTCCCCATTGTCCAGACTGCCAATCTGCCTGGAGCCACAGCTGCCTTGGAAACACGTGTATGGTGGACACGTGGCGTGTCCCTGGGTCCCTGAGGCAAGGCACAGCCAGGTCCCACTCCTGGGCTGGAGTGCTCAGCTGTGCTCCCAGTTTGGGCACAGTGTGTGGACCAGTGCCCCAGAGAGAACTGTGGGTGACCAGAGACAGCATGTCCTCCAGGGTCCTGCTCTCCTGGGTCTGGTGGTGTGAGAATGGGACCAGACCAGTTCCAGGAGCCCCCAGTCTGGGTGGCAGATGTGTGGCAAACACAGTAGATGTTTCCTGCACTGCACTGCCAGTGCCGGTCCCAGGACTGGCGGAGACATAGGGTCTCAGCAAACCATGCTGAAGCACGGCACCCAAAGGCTCGTTCCTTCACAGATGCAGAAGGGAAGGAAGAAAAAAAAATCGAAAAAAGATTGGAGCACACTCAACAGTACTGAGACAGCAACTCACAGAGAGGAAAGCTGCTTTCAGGAGCCACAGGGGTGAAACGAAGCAGAGAGGTGAGTGACCAGGGAGAGGCAGAGCTGAAGACAACCAACTGCACAGCACTGTGAAAGTTGTCCTCGCTGAAACAGCCTGGACCGCCTTGAAGGAGGAAGAGCACAAATAGCAGGGTAAAAGGGAGAGAGTTGCCACTCACAAAACTTCTAGGCTGGTGGTGCCTCTAAGATCTGGGAATTCTCTGATGTCCGTTGCACCATTGAGCGACCTGCAGAGAAATGAGGGTGAAGTGAGGTGGACAGAGGACCTGGAAGAGAGTGCAGCTGCTCAGGGTCCCAGACCCATCAGCCATGGTGGCAAATCTGCTTCCTTACACCCAAATGTGGGGATCAGAGGCCCAGATCCAAAGGTGCCCCTCTCATCAGTGTGCACTGCTGGCTGGGTGGTGGAGCAGATGTCTCATGCAGCGCAGATGCAGTGAACCGGAGTTGCACATTTCTATACAAGGAGGCTTGGCAAGCTCAGACCCTCTCCCAACCACTGAAATTCTTGGCATGATCTCTACCCAAATTAAATAAAAAGCCCCAAACAATTACCATGGGGAATGTAAGCAGGGCATCCCACCCAAGCCTCCCAGCGTCTATGAATGCATGGGTATTTGAAAGATTTATTATACTTGCAATGCGTTCCTGCAGCGTGAGGCTGGGTGAGGCTTATAAATAGAGATTTTGAGGTTGCCTCTGCCTCAATATCTAGTGTTGTGCCACAATAGGTTAGCTGAAAAGCCAACTAGTCCAGGCCAGCTGATGTGGAGCTGCTGTTCTGGTCCGTATGGTGTCCACTACATGGTGGTGATCCTGGAGCAGGCTTAGGGCCATTCATGTGTCACTGCTGGCTGCCCATTAAAGATTATTTTTGCCATGGTGTTCTTGTTATGGGTTGTGTGTTCCTCTGCTTCTCCAGCTTGTGGAGCAAGGCAGATGCCTTCAGTGGCCTTGTGTTGCGCAACTATGCAACAGTGCAAGGGTTGTTTGAGCAGCATGCAGCAAAAGTCGTGGCACTTGTGAGTGTAGTCTTTTCTGGTGCTGATGCAGCTGTGGACACCCTAGAAGACCCCAGTGCCTGTCAGCTGTGTGGGCAGGAGGAATGAATTGCTCCCTCCAAAATGCCCTTCTCAACATTATTCTTCCTCAGCAGAAAACATCTGCAGTGTCTACTCTTTGGCTTTGGGGCTGGCCAGAGAAGTGGCATCATGCCCTATTGGCACAAGGGCTCTAGAAGAGAGGAAGGGAGAAGACCACTAAGGTGTCCAGCTCCCAGGGCTTGGAGCTCGGATGTGTAACCTCTCTGAGGATGTGCTTGGTAAACTTACAGAGTGTGGAGCTTTGGCAAGTACTGGAAAGCAGACTGTCCAACAAACTGGATGGGATTGTCATAAAAATGGCTGCAAAGGAAATGAGTAACTGGTCAGATTCTGCAGTGCATGTAAACAAGTTGCTATTAAAGGTCAAGAGCCTTGGAGCAACTAGTAGTAAGCTATGCAGGAGGTGCTGGCTATCCTATGAGGAACCCTGGTTTTCCAGCCAGCCCCAGGCTCTCCCACTAGCCTGTTTTGGCTGAACATCGGTACAACTGAGGTTTTCTGCTGCTCTGGAAGGGCCCTGTAAGGTCCTGCTGAGCCAGGCAGGCTAGAAAGATGAGAACTCTCCTTCAGCCCTGCTATAGTGCTATAACCTTGCTGGGAAACACCTTGCACTTGGTGACACCTCCTCTGACCTTACTTATCCACAGCACCAGCATCTTTCCTTCTTGACAGTCAGTGAAGAGAAGTGAACTCTTCTAGGATCCAACTAGCTCTAGAAGGAGTTGAATCATCTCCTACAAGAAGCAATTTCTCCCCACCAGCTGTGAAAGACTTTAGATAGGCAGATCAAATGGAGACATGAGTATTCTGCATGTGTCCCACCCCCATGTCACTCCAAGGATGGTGCCCAAGGAAGAAGGGGATGAGGCTGGTTTATTTTGGCTGGAGCAGTGACTGTTTTCACCCAGTGTCACCCTGGCTTTCCAAATGTTGGTATTTCTATAACTTAAGTCCCAGATTGGCCAAGCAGAGCTTTTGCCACTTGCTGTGATTTACAATATCATTGCGGTTCAGGGAAGAACTGTCCAAAATCTCTGCCTGTGTCTGGGTGAGAGGGGCAATGTGCTGGCAACTGGGTGTATTTGTCTGCAGAACTTCATGTCCATGGGTCTGGGGTAGACTCACAATGTTGTGGTGTCCCAGCTCCCCGACACATATAGCTACTGCTGCAGCTTGCTAGCAGTTTTTCTAAACACAAGGAATAAACATAGGCAGATGTCAACCAGGGCTTAGAAAATCCTGTTATGCCTGGCAGGATTTCCATGCAGACCACCCATATATTGTTCCTTCGTTATCAGCCTGCACTGCAGCAAAGTTCAGCTGCAGGGAAAGGAGAACCCACGGCAGAAAATATCAGGCATAGCTAGAAGGAGCTAATTTCAGCTTGCATTGGCCTAGATACAACAAATACCCAATTACGGTCATGCTGACAACTCTCAGAAATCCCAACCAAAGACATCAGGAAATACCCCTTTCCGGAAACACTGTTTAATTTTCTTACATTGTTTGGAGGAGGGGATTCCCAACAAACGCATTCTCTGGAATAGCTTTGATGTTGTTGTTATGAAAACCACTGTTGGGAGAAACAAATGTCTTGGTATTAATGGGTGAGAAAGGCTTGAAGACACCTTCTTTCATCAGCACTTTTAAAGGCAGAGAGCCTTCAAAACACATGAAATAGGAGGTGTAGGATCTGTCCCTGATGTAGCATTATCCCAGACATTGAACAAGGTCTGTCCCTTGGCAGGTCAGAGCCCCCATTCTGCTGTATTTACTCTGTGGGTAGTCTGGTGCTCAGCACGTCACTCCACTGAACCCACCGAGAGTACAAGGACTTAAGGTTTAACACTTTACAGGTCAGGAAAGTGGAGCAAACAAAACACAATTGTTTTGTATGCTCCATTAATTACAATTTTTATGGATCATCTCTTTGTTATTGTTCCACACCTGTTAACCAGAGTGCAGCCGGCCACAGGTTATTGGTCCGTGCGATTTTAAAGTATTTGTAGATCTAGCTGTGATATTTTTAGTTAAGCTTGAGAAAATGGCTATCAGCAAACTTTTGCAGCAGAAGAGAGCTCTGAGGCCAGAGTCTGATCTCCTGTACATCAAAGGCAGCCACAGGATCCTGCATCCAGGACCAAGACCAGGCTCTGGGACATGCTCAGGTTGTTTAATCCCAGAGGAACCTGTGTGAGTGATTAGCTTGATGGCTGTTTGAAATTTGCCTCTTATTTATTGATAGGAATTTCAAAAGCCACCTCAAAGAGGATTAAGGATCTTCTTCTCATTTTGAATATCAGAGTGTTGATGATACCTGATCTGATCTGAGAAATCTCCTTGACCAGAAGTTCTTCCAGTAAAATAAAGAAGTAGCATCAGATTTTTACTCCAAGCCTCCCAGAAGCACCAAAGCAGCTGCTTTTGTCCCACTCCAGCCTGTCACCAGTGTGACACAGTCCTGAGGTCAACAGGAACTGCAGATGCACATCAATTCAACTTGGCCCCATCTTGGGGCTTCTACCTTAGTGGGCGTTAAGCAGGATGGTTTCCCATTTTTAGTGTCTGCCAGGCTGACTGGTTAGAGAGGAGAGAGCTAGCCACTAAAATGGTCATCAACTTTTGTAATTCCCTGTTATAAATGTGTCCTAAGGGAGATCAAACAGTTTCTGCACATCAGAGGAGGTGGTGCAGGGCCTGCAGGACCCATGGCCTCACAGTAACACAGATTGCTCCGTGGTTGTGGTCCCAAGCTGGGGAATGGACATTCAAAGCAGCTGGAGATCAGAGTCCATCAGATGTCACAGGAGAATGAGGAGCTGCAGGAGGAGCCTGCTCCAAGCCTGATGGGGGATCTCCCAGTCCCCTCCACCAGCCACGGTGCAGAGGGTGATTAGACCTGATGAAAATCGAGGGGATAAACTGCTTTTATGTGCATGGTGGAGAGGGCTGGGAAAGATAAAAGAAAGGCTTGGACAGAGTGCTCTCCCCTAGTCAGAGCACACGCAAGGCTTTATTAGTCACTCTGTTGGGGAATGCTTTTGAAAAGGAATAAATAGAAAATCTCACAGCTCCTGCAGTCGGCCCAGTGTCCTGATAGCCCCAGGGAATTCCAGCAGCTCATTGTAGTTTAGATCACTGAAAGACAGAGAAGGGAAAAACACTCATTAACGTGGCTGTAGGAACTCAGCGGAGTGTATCTGTGCTTTGAAGGCATGGAAACTTGGTTGTTAGGCATGGGAGGCAGGTTTTTCCTACAATGCTGATCTAGCCACTGCCTGGAAACAAAATCTCACACATTCCTGCAGCGGGAATATTCCCTGCTAGGAGCACTGTCAGGCGAGAGCGGGTCCAAGCCATGGACCATGCTGCCATCTGGACTCCCCCCCAAGTCCCTCCATTCCTGGTGCTGGACCATGCTGCTGCTTCACATCTCCTGAGTGCCCTATCCCACCTCCAAGGGACTCACCCCCAGGGGCGCTGCGAGTCATTTTTCCTGCCTTTCCAGGTCACAATGGGATGTTATCAAGGACAAGAAACACAAGAGCAACTTCAGTTGTGTGGGCCTCGTGAAAGGGCTTTCTCTGGGCCCCCTTGCCCTGCAGTACAGAGGTCATCAGGGGACCATTCCCTTGGTGCTTGGCCTGGGGATGCCAGAGCTCCCTGCTGCTGGGACATGCTGTAACTGGGACCAGTGGGAAGAGTGGGCTATGGGAAGACATAGGTCTTCTTTTGATGGTTGGGTTGAACTCCACATTGGAAACTGTGAGACAAAGGTGGAACTGATGTGCAAGAGGTATTGACACTGCTGAGTGTTTAGTTTGCAGTATAATAGATGAAGTAAAAAAATAATATGTTGGTCATAACGACAAGCTCACAGTTTACTTGCCCTGACTTGGTAAACAGAAGAGACATCTGTGCCTGAATGAAACATCTTGGGCTGTATTTGTTCTCCAAGGATGGGCTGGCACCTCTGGAAAAGGATTGATTTGAGCTATGGGGCACTGCTGGTAGCCTGGGAGGTGCAGCCTTACAAAGACACTGATCCTGCTGTTGACTGGAGGGGACCCATGGAGACTGGCTGGGCTTTAGATGTGTAGTACTCCTCCTCTAGCATGCCCAATGCTCTCCTTGGAAAAGCAGTGGTAGATACTTTGGAACATGAGGGTAATTACTGGCTCCTGAAGATTACTGTATAATTACACTTAATGGACCTCAAAGTAATTACCATGTAACCTGGATTGTGGTTTATGGAACAGAAATAACCATGCATTTACACAGCAATGAGTTCCTGCTCAATTACCTTGTAATTCTCATCCTCTGGGCCCAGGCATGGTAATTACATTATGATCTCTCTTGGCCCCCCTCTCTCATATAGTCTTCTCCTTTACTAGTGTTCCTGCCTGGGAATTACTCTACAGCACCGTCTCGGCTTTGCCCTGTAGGTATTTATGCAGTAAATCACCCCAGAGGGTCTCTCCAAATTGGTCTTCCCTTGCGCCTTCCAGGACTCCAGGCTTATATGACTTATTCCATATCTTTCTTCTGGTTTTGACCCCTGTCTTGTAATTCCCTGATAAGTATTGTCTAGGACGTGAGGTTGGCCTGGGTGGGTTTTGTCTTGTGCAGCCCTGAGAAAGCTCCATGGTCTGACGACCTTGCTGCTGGATTCCCTTTGCAGCCCAGGCCATGGCAGGGTTTGCCTCCCCACGCCAAGGGCTATTTTCTCTCCTCCAGTTACAGAGGGAGACTGGCTGCCTGCACTACCTGTATGGATGTGAGCAAACGAATCCTGCTCCTGTAGGACCTACATCTCAAGGTCTGGAAAGCGTTCACATAGTCCAATAGTCCAATAATTGCCAGTGCTGGCGATCAGCAGGAGAGGAGAACAGGGCTGGTGACAAGACCACAAGCTCTGCCTCCCCGCCATGTCCAACCTGCAGTGCAGCGGCAGGGTCCCAGCACACATGGAGCTGCTGTGCACGTCCCGGGACCCAGAAGTGAAATGGGGAAATGCGTCCCCTCCTCACACCAGCTCACACCTATTAGATATGAGAGCTCTGCATGTCCTAAAGAGCTTGCTCTGACAGAGTTCTCCCCTGGGTCCAAGCAGATCAGTGATTTTTCCCAGTCTTCTCTGCTTGAGCCCAAAATGATCTGCTTAAGGATAAATAGGCCAACACGTGACTGCTCATAGGCCTCACTCGTTGCAAGGCACACGTAGCTTGTTATCAGCTGCTTGGATGCTCTTAGCCAGTTTCTGTTGGCGGTGCCTATCAGGCGCCCATCACTGTCACGGCTGAGTGCGTCACATCCTACAGACTCTGTTGTGCACGGGCAGACAGGGCAGGACTTTTACAATGCACATCCTTTCCCTGGAGCTCAGGGAGGCACAGGAGTGGATTTCCAAAGAGAACGAGCAATTAGAAGTGCAGACAGGACACTGCTGCACATTTTGAAAGCACCAGTCAAATCCCATTAACCTTCAGATCACTGCACTGAATGAAATCAGAGGGTATGAGCCATCAAAGTTGACTGACAGTCCCCAATCTCTATCTGCACATAAGATGCTTAATATCTTTAAAAGTCTCACCCTGCAGTGACTTTCCAAGGTCACAGTGAGGTTTCACAGCAGAGCAGGAAGCTGCAGAGGTCACTCAAGGCTGGGTGAGTGCCTGTGTCACTGCCCTCCCTTGTCCCACCGACCGAGGGGCTGGGATGAGCCTGCGTGATGCCAAGGGACAGACCTTGGAGGAGAGGCACTGGGAGCCCCGTCCCCAGATGACACTCAGCCCACTGCCCTCACATCATCGGCGCTGGAGGAAGCTCTGTGTGATGGCCTGGGGTTGAGTTTCCCCCCAGCTATACCCGACGTGTCTGTGAGCAGCCAACAGACGGAAAATATTGCCCAACAGAGAGGAGGCTTGGCTGCGATTCACTAACAGAAGAAGGGCGCTTAGGTCTGTAACCAATATTATTGACAAGGAATAATTCAGTGTGCTGTAAAATTTGCTCCTGTCTTTCTCTAAAAATGCATTTCCTTTCCAGCCCGTGTGTCTTCCAGGCAGGCTGGTCTTTCATCAGCAGATGAACATTTTGTTTGTACCTCCGTGTGTGTGCAAGTATGTACAGGACCAGTTCTTCCTGAGCGAGCACACACCTTTCCCAGCCCTGGCAGCATCTCAGTGCCTCCCTTCCCCCTGCACTTGACAGATACAAAGAGCATTGTGTTCAGCAGCTCCCTCTGGGTAAAAAAGACATCTCTGAATGTTGGCATCTACTGGGCTTGTTGGAAAGTGGAAATGCAACCAGGTGTAGTCATGCTGCTCCAGCCTGGCTGCCAGCAACCCCAGTCTGCCCAGGAGAGACAATGTGCCTGTGCTCGCTCCTGATAGTGCTTCCTGGTTTTTGGTGAGGTGAGCTTCCCTCCTGGAAACCAAACCCAATTGTGCTCGTTAACAGCTCCCTGAGTGATGCTCGCAGCCGGCTGCTCTTGATCTGTGTGCCACTTGCACTGCCCTGACTTGCCTCGAGTGCTGCCCTGTGCCAAGCCCTGACGATTTCAGTGGGGTTCCTCTGGTCGGAGGAGGTTGGGAGAAGCCAATATCTGAGATGTTCCCCAGGTGGTGGGGTAGCTCTCCCTGAACCCAAGACCCACGCCAAGACACAAGAGGTGGCTTTCCTCTCCCCTCTCCTTCCTTCCCAGTACTTGAGTGGGGCTATGGTTCAAACAATGACCCAGAAACAGCCTCTGACCTTCACCGTGGGGGAGCCTGTGGGGAAGTTTCTGCTTGTTTAGTGGAATTCAGTCATAGAATCATAGGATCATAGAATGGTTTGGGTTGGAAAGGTCCTTAAAGCCCAACCAGTGCCCCCCCCTGCCACGGGCCGGGACGCCTCCCACTAGCCCAGGTTGCCCAAAGCCTCATCCAGCCTGGCCTTGAACCCCTCCAGGGATGGGGCATCCACAGCTTCTCTGGGCAACCTGGGCCACTGCCTCACCACCCTCACAGTGAAAAATTTCTTCCTAATGTCTAGTCTAACTCTACCCGCTTTTAGCTTATACCCATTACCCCTTGTCCTCTCACTACACTCCCCAATAAAGAGTGCCTCCCCATCTCTCCTTAGTCCTCAGGTCTTGCTGCAGACATCTGACATCAGCAGGGCTACATCCATCCCAAACATTGCTCCTCTCCGCCTTCTCTCCCATGATGAGTTTGGCCCAGCCTGCATGCCCGGTAGTGGGTGTCCAGAGCTTCTTTCCCAGTGTAGGGGCAAGGCAGATGGGACGGAGTCTGGGCTCAGTGGGTCAGGGAGGATTCTGTGTTTTGACTTCAGTAGCAAAAAAAAAAATTCCTGCACTGAGCATGTCAGTGAACCATACATCATTTCCAAATCCTTTTCAGGGGCTGGGTGGGTATAGAAAATGGACGTGCTGTAGAAAATGCCTCCAAGTGTCCCCTTTGTCTCCCTGCCTTACTTGAGCTGCTTGGTCAATGGTTTGCTGGTCCCAGCTCCATGTTCTGAAAGTTTCCAACAGCTTCCAGCTTTGGAAAAGCTGCAAAACCCCAAATTTGCCTCCAGGTGACACTAGCCCCACTGCACTGCTGTGGCACGTGGGCTGGGTTCGCCGTGGCTGGCCAGGGAGGCTTCTTGGCCCAAGGGAGCTGGAACTGACACTGCTGAGGTGTCAGCTGCCCTGGCTCTGGGGTCTTCCCCAAGGCTTTGCACACTACATTCGGGGTCTCCCAGTGTCAGCACTACCTGGTGGAAGGATGGCAGCACACCATGGCCATGGCTATGCCAAAACAATAGGGAAGCCTCACAACAAAAAAAAGGAATAATGGGTATGGCATAAGCAAGAGAGTTTTGCCCACTATCAAGGGATTTTGGAAGCAAAATCACACAGCCAAGAGGTTCAGAAATGATGTGCAAAATAAATTACTGTAAAAAATCACTTTCCTTAGTTGGGGTCCAGGTTGTCAGCTCCAGGCATCACAGTGGGATGTTGAAAGGAGGAGGTCTGTTCTTCTAGTTAAAATGCAAACCTCTTAAAGGTCACCTGGTCTGCCCAAGACACAATGAACTGGCTGGCTTTCCATTGTTATTTCTACAGTGAGCCTGTAGCTTCATATTTGGGAGATCTTAACCAATGCCATTGTTTATTTAGAAATAAAAGTAAATTGACATCAAAGGCACAGTTATTTTGGGCTTTAACTGCCAGGGTGATTTGAAGCTGACAACATGCAGCCTGGAACTATTAATAACCTCAATCGGGCCAAAAAGAGAGAAGGA
>NW_010146204.1:50586-58042 GCF_000699245.1 Pterocles gutturalis
TCTGCCTGTTAGGGACTATTAGTGGTTCCACACAGGAAGCCAAAAAAAATTATATAGTACTATAAATTCTTCCATAAGCCACAAAACACCACAAATTTGCAGCTAATAAACCTGAAGATGCAGGAAGATTAGAAGCTGGAGATGGGACATTTGCTGACTATTTCAGTCCCAGCGCAGTTCGAGATGTTACTGTGGTGCCCTGGAGGGAGACTTCGTGCAGCCTCCGATAAGGGCTTGCATTTCCACCTGTCCTGTGCTGGCACCTAATCAAGCTGCCAGGAAATGTAATTACTGCTGCTGCTAGTTGTGCTGGTTCCTGTGGCCAAATGAAGCACTGGAAATGATTTAACTGGTAGCCTGAGAGCCCAAGGGGGCCGTCATGACCATGTAGTCTGACCTCTTCCCTGGCGCTGGCCAGACAGCTTTACCCAGATCAAGGTCATGGCTTGTGGTCGAGCCTGATCTGGGAAGAGCTGCCTGATCAGTCCAGAGTATGAAAAGTAACTGTCCCGTTAGGAGCCATATTTCTGCTGCGCAGCATCAGCATAAACCCTGCTCTGCTGGCAGCGACATGTGTGTGGCGAGTGTGTGCTCTGCCCCTGCACAGGCTGGATGATGAAACGCAGAAAGTGCCTGTAGTAAGTGAGAGGAGGGAATGGGGATGCGAAAGGACCCAGAGCACATGTCTGAGTCCAGCCAGCCGGGAGCTGCGTGCCCGTCCCCTAAATGATGACAGGCAAGAGGGGCTTGCTTAAGCGTGCACAGGAGATAGAAATTACCTATCCTGGGATTCATCTGCTCCGGTCAGTGTTTTAATTTGGGAAACTAATCATGTCCTAGAAAGGCCCATTTTTGGCAAATTATAAGGAGAAGCCAGGCTGTGATGGAGTGTGGCAGAGATTGTGGGTGTCCCAAAGGAGCAGAGATGGACCCCCATACTGTGGGAAGGTTGTCAGGTATTAACGATACCTGAGCTCTGCCAGGAGCAAGCAGCAACCTTTGCACAAGGATTCATTCTGACAGCCTGGCCTGGGAACATCCCAGCCTCTCGCTTACACAGTGCTGCACCACTTTACAGGGTTTATGTGGCCCTGAAGGGTCTATTTCTCGGGCAGGAGGGACCTGTCTGTAGGTCCTGCCTTGTACGCCTGCAGCGGCCAGTCCTTCCTTGCACAGCTCTGTTCTCCATTTAAAAACGCAGCCGTGCCCAGAATGTGTCTGTTCCAGCCAGTATTTCTGTCTGTTCTCTAGCTGACGAAGGTACTGGATTAAATATGTTTTCAATTCTGTTTGATTTATTTAACAAGGTTGAAATAAGCCTTTGAGAGTGGGATCTCGTGGGGGGTCCTGGGAGCACAGGCACTGCCATGCACATATCATTTACAAGACACAAAAGGAGCTGACCGCAAAGCAGAGCAGCAGGGACCTCAGTCGCTGGGATGCGCAGACAATAACCATGGCGCTGATGACTCAGGCAGGGGAGGCACGGAGAAGGCTGCTGCACTTTGCCAGGCAGGGGAAGAAGGCAGGCTCGAGGAAGCCTGGTCTACAGCAGCGCGTTTCTGAAAGGCAGGAAGGAAAGTGGGGACTTCTACGTACCCCCCAAGGTGCACAAGTTGCTGATGATCGGCCCCTGGCCCCGCACAGCATGCTGCTGCTGGAAGGAGGGAGAGTGGGGTGGAGGCAGAGCTTCTGTGCATCAGCATATCCGCGGTGTAAACATGCCCGCAGCTTGCCTCCGCTGCCATTTCTGCTGCCTGCAGTGTCTGTTCCTCCTTTTCACAGGCAGATAATTCACTCTTGCACATTTCTGGAGGCAGAGGCTTGCCTCCTCTGGCACAGGCAGCTGCTCTTGCTCAGCTGATCTGTGGAGGGGTCTGCGATGGGAACGCTTTGAGCAAAATGAAGCCCCAGGAGCCAGAGGAGTTGGGGACCCCTGGCAGGTCACAGCGAGTGTGTCTGGAGTCTCACAGGTTGGAGGTTTGGGGAGACTCAGTGCTGTCTGTCACTGCAAGCTCAGTGACCTCAGGGAGGGGGAAGCCAGACTGGGGAGCTGGCAGGGCGCAAGAGGGGTAGTGTAAGGATTTGGTGGGGAAAGGGAGAATAGGCAGAGTCCTGGGAAAGGGGTGAGCCTCATAGCAGAACCATAATCCATGGAAAAATGCAGTGTTTCCAGAACTACCTTTTCACCTAGGCTGGCTTCACTCTGTCTTTTTTTCTTTATAATCTTGCGAAATATCCTGTCTGCTTGGGGTTGTGTTCACCCAAAGCTCAGAGCCCAGCTGGAAGGTACTGAACTGGTTTGGATCCTGAGCTACATCAGTGAGGACACATTTCTGGCAGCCCAGGCTTCTGCTCTCAGGAGAGGAGATGCAGCAGACTGGGACCAGGTGGACCGAGGAGATTGCAGGAGGGAAGTGTCTGGTTCCTTTGCTCCCAGGCAGTGCTTAGTGCATTTGCCAATTCAGTTTCACAGAAGGCTTTCTCTGTTTGGAAAAGTCACCTTCCATTTACATGACGATTGGAGCAGGCAGTGCACTTCGTAGCTCTGTTTTTGGACCAGACACAGGGACCCATGCAACCAGGTTGCTGAGTCATGGCCCCTCTATCCAAAAAGCCACTTGCACCCTTCCTTTTGCCATTCTCTGACTCTGGGTACCCAAGCCTCTGCTGAAGTCCCTTCCCTCCTCTGGCAGGGCATGGTGGGACCATAGAGCCAAACTGCCTCTGATGAGCTGCCTGGGGACCCCCGCTGAGACACAGCAGGACTGGAGCATCAGGATAATAAGGAAGGAACAGAGCAGCTCAGCGCAGCAAACAGGACATCCTTGGAGGAGTCAAAACCATCAGCTACTTTGCAAATTGAACAAACTAGGATTAGCATCAGGAAACTGCACAAAAGGTTTCAAATTGAACATGCTGATGAAGTCGAATGCCACTTGGGGAGCAAGGCAGCACTTGGCAGACGGTTTTCCAGGAGAACAGCAAAGCCTCCCTCCCCCTAAAAGGGTTAAACAACCATTGCATGAGCTGTGGTGGAGATATTTCCCATTCCTTCTTCCTGCATTCATTGCCCAAGGTGCACTTTATATTAATTTTTTTTTTCTCACATAGAAAATCCAACTCTCTGTGGAGGAGTTGGTAGGTTCCAGCTCTGCTCTGCATTTACAGACTCAACTAATTACCCGGATAATAGGGCAGTGTGCTGTGAAAGCCTGTGGTAAGGGCATTTCCTGTGAGGCAAGGTTAGGCAGATAAAATGCCTCAAGCCAGAGGGTTTTGGATTCAGCCCTTCTGGGAGACGTTTTTAATTTATTAGTGCTATTTTTAAAAAATAAATTAAAAGGCCTTTAAATGAATGGAGATTTGCTCTTTCCAAGTGATTTATCTCCTTTGTCTGACGAGCAGAGGAGCTGGCAGGGGTGTGGATGGGGAGGGAGAAGGCAGAGCTATGGGAAGCAGCGGGGTCATCTAAGGCGGAGGGGATGGGTGAGGGCTGTGGGGCCTCTCTAAGCCCCTTCCCCATCATGCCCACGTCAGAGGTGGGACAGAGATGCCCAAGCAATCAGAGGAGCAGCACTTTTGTGGGGATCACTGATATTTTGGCCATAGCCTGGAGACCTTCAGGATTTTGGTCTGGTCCTGGGGAGCAGCTGTTTGTTTGCCATCCCTGCCTCTGCCCCGGGAGCCACCTTAGCCCTGCTGCGGGGTGGGGAGACAGGACGCTGCTGAGACACATTTTTGCTCTCTGCCAACCTCAGGGTCTTGTCTGGCTTCATGTGCCAGGACAGGGAGGAGTCCTGGCCCCTGTTTTTGGTTCCATGCTCCATGTGTGTAGGAGACTCGACCACGTCCACGGACAGGATCACCGTGAGGGCCATAGCTCTTACTTCTGCATTTCTCCCTCACTGCCTTTGCCTGAGCAGATCAAAATCGAGCCCTGAGCGGGCGTTGGGGGATACATGGTGGCCTTTGTGAATGGGGAACTCTGCCACGTACCCATGCCGGGGTGCTGCTTGGCACTGCCAGCCCATTCATGCCTGAGAGCCAGGCAAGAGCGTAGACCTGCCGGAGCCACCGCTGTTGCCCAGATACCCTCTATCAGAGGTCCCTGGGACTTGCTTCTACGGGTTTCCTTGACAAGTGTGTGTGTGCGGCAGCCAGCGCTCAGGGCCGCAACACCTCCCCTTCCTGCGTGGGCAAAACAGCCCTGATGGGAGAAAAAACACTTTTTCCTTTTCTTCAAAGCAGATCTCCCAGACAAGGGGCGTTTTCACTGAGGTACTGCTGTTTCAGTGGAAGACATGGGAAGATCCATGCAGGAACCTCTCCAGCCCTTCAGCTGCCCTCCCCGTTTGCTGTCTGGGGTCTGCTCTGCTTTGCCATGGGGACACTGGAAAGACTGAGGGCTCCCTAACGCCAGTCAAGCAAGGAAATGCTAAATGATGTTTTATGTGTGCTGGTGATTGGAGCCAGGACTTTTAGACCAGATCTGGAATTCAGCTTCCAAGATTAGATGCTCTCCACATGGCTATCTGTGAATTGCTGTATACACACACACGCGCGTGGACACGTATATATTTGGCTGCATAGTTTCAGGTCACCTACCCCTTCCATCCCCTTACCCTGCAGAGAGCATTGACTTGGGGCTTGACCATCTGGAGGTGCTTCATGCATTCGCCTTACCCTCCAGATCTAATCCATGAAACACTTATATTCCAGGAAAGCAGAGGGCTAAGTTCAGTATTATCACAACCTATCTAATGAAGTCAAAGTCAAGCCTTATGAGGCATGAGGCAATTATTCATCAGCCTTTAGATGGCATTCAAACTGGCTGCAAAGCTCAAGGACCTTAAGGACACTGTCCAGCTTTCCAGGAGAAAGTGGTAAGGAGGAAACCCAGGCACAAGACCAGTGTCACTGTGGAAATTCATGTCACTGTGGAAATTCGTGTCCCAGGGATCCCCCCATGAAAAATACTGTCCTCACACAGTGGTGGGGAACTTGGCTCCTGTATTAGCACCATGCAAGCCTTTGGATGCCATTTTTTCCTTGGTCCTCCTCTGAAAACACAGCCCTGACTCCCCTAGCACCATGCCCCCACCTCTGAGTAGAAGGTCTGAATGTTTCCAGGAATCCTCTGTCATTGCAGTGATGCTCCTGGCTGCAGCTGACTTCTCTTTACATCAACTTTTCTGTAAACACCCCTACTTACCAGGTTTACACTGCAGAACAAGTACAATCTAATCCCCCTCCCCTTCTCCCCACATTGTTAAAGACTGAGAAATTAAGTCCAACATAGTCAGGAAATGGAAAAGTTAAGATCCTTCCATCTAAATGGCAGGAAGCTGGTTGTGCTTCCCAAAGTTTTACAGCACACATTAAATGGCCTAAAGAGCAATACACTACAGGTTTTATAAGGCAAAGCAGGAGCAGCGAAGCCACGTGAAGAGCAGTGCAGCTGTAATCTCGGCTTTTGACATGTCTCGCTTCTGCTTCTTGCAAAAGATACTGCTTCCCCTCAGCTTTTCTTTTCTCCTTCATTTCACCTCCCCACTCCTCATCCGAAGCCCTCTTGGGATTCCCCACCCCACTGCACCAGGCCATTTTCTGTGGTCCAAACCCTCCCCTTGCCCAGAGATCTTCCCCTCTGGGCATGCCTATGGGTCATGGTTGTCCTTTCCTTGATGTTTAAATTCTCCGTGCCCAGCTGGCCCTGCTCCACTCACTGGGCAATGCTGCCTCTGCCCCGCATCTCCTGTGGTCACCTCTGAGCTCACGCCTTATTTAAAGGATCTGGTCCATTACTCAAAGGGGCTGCAGGAAGAACGTGTCACATAAGGACATTGACACCCTTCTTTATTCCATGTCTTTGGGAGAGGGCTAAAAACTGCAAGGTACCCACAAGGTATCACAATACCTGGTTTCATGGCTCAGCCACGCTTGACGTTTCCTCCCACAGCCCTGCAGTGTTGCTCTTTGTCATCTCTCAGGCTTATGGGAACTGGTGAGGGACTCTCACTAGGTTTCAAGGCTATTTCGAAACCCTGTTGGGAATCTGGCCAGAGCAGCTCTGACTTGTTTCCAGCCTGCCTGCCCAGGTTTTCTTCCCAGGAAGAGGAGGCTGGGGGGGCTGGGGAACAGACAGATCCTGCCCTGGCAAAGAAAATTTTCTTGGAGCTGCTTTCTCCAGCTACATGCTGGTGTTTGACCGGTTGAGACCTGGTGGGTGTTGCACATTCACCTCCATCTACCTACCCCTCATGCTCCCTTCCCCTCCTCACATCAGCACAGAAAACACAGAGTTGTTCTTGCTCTGTACCTGGCAGAGCCGACTTGTGCACAATAGCTGCAGGTCAATGCAGGGGAAAAATGAAGTCATTCATCTGGCTTCACTTTACCTCTTTCTAGATTTGCTGCCCTCCTAAAATATCAGGGCCAAGCCTTCTCCACGAACAGACGTGCTCCACTGGGATCTATTTTTACATAAATCATAGGATCTGGGGTAGGCATCCGCTGTGGTTATGCATGGGCACCTTGCACAATGCTGAGACCTGCATGGAGGAGTGGGTGCTGTTTCTCTTAAAGTTTTGGCTGCATTTGATAAAAATATAAGTTTCCCTGTCAAGCTGAATACGAAAAGAAACATTTCCTTTAGGGAACAGAGGTTTCTGCACCTGAAACTTCCTAGGGTTTTCTGAAAAGCCCGAAACAATTTTTTTTCCTCTTGGCTCCTACAGTTCTTCACCTCTTGTGCCTGGCTTATAATCAGCATCTGGCTACAAACACTCATTTTAGGAACCCTGGAGAAGTTTCTGTCTTCACCAGCTCTTACAATCCTGCTGCCTTCCAGGAGGTAATGCCCGTGGGGTAACTGAGAGCACGGTTTGGCCTCCACAAGCCAAGAAAATGTGCTAAGTGCTGTCAACAGAATGTAATAATAATTTGAGTTAAAGGGTATGTGTGGAGACTGTGAAGGTGTCCGTATGCACAGGAGCTGAGTGGTAGGTAGGTGCAGGTCTAGCATCTTGGCTGGGCTGTCGCAGCCCAAAGGTCAGCTGTTTTTTGCCACAAAGCTCGTCCAGCTTTGGTCAACAGGGCAGATGAGTGCTAGAGATGAACACGATGGGGATGGCTCCACCTGAGGAAAAATGCCTTCCTCAGAGATCAGTGAAACACTTGCTGGCCTGGAGGTGAGAATTAGAAGCTCAGGCCAAGAGGAGCAAAAGCGAGCTCACTCTCTCTTGAGGGCACTCCTTTAGTGTGCTCAGATGTGGAGGAGACTCTGGACATCTCACCCCCGGCAGTGTCCTTGCAGCTGCAGGCAGCTTGTGGAGGATGGGGGCTGTGGGATACTGATGGGGGTGTGGGTCTGGGCTATCAGAGCCTGGAAACAGGCAGGCAGAGCCCTGCTCCAAGGGGACAACCTCCAGAGGTTGAACTCCCTGGGCAGCCT
>NW_010146204.1:58073-77398 GCF_000699245.1 Pterocles gutturalis
TCTGCAGAGAGCCTGGTCCCCGCAGTGCTATGCAGTCCTGTCCCTGTAGGAACTGAGAGCAGGAGAGGGAGGTGCTGAGCTCCCCTGAATGATGTGGGGCATCTCAGATGGGCAACAAAAGGCAAAGAAAGTGCTAGAGCAGGAGGAGAGGGGAAGAGAGGGAAAATGAGCTTTCAGCACATGTCCGTGGAAACTGACTTCTCTCACAGAAACCTTTTAGTCTTTCCCACAATAAATAAGGGGACAGCTTCTTCTGTGCAGTTCCATCCCGCTTAGGATGTGCAGCAGGGTGGCTTTAACCACCTTGGCTGCAGAATAAGGTTGCCATGATGCGAGCTGTGATGTTGCTGCATGGTCTGCCTGGGTTATAGCCCAAACAGGGTTTTCTTCCATCAGCAAGTCCCCTGCTCCTTACTGGAACCTGCCTGCCTTTTTGCTGCCTGGGTTCCATGGCTCTGCCTCATGTATTTGTCTGTGCCCACCAGAAACGACTGGGGAAAAAGCCAAGCTTACAAAGTCGTGGGGAGGATCTGTGGATCACCAGAGGAGACCATCCCGCCTCTCTTCCTGCACCATCCCTGCCATGGCTCAGTCTCTCCCCAGCTGAGCCCTTCTGGGTGGCCCCAGAATGTGCCAGTCTGAAAGGAAGAGACAATGCGTGCCGTGGTCCTGCCCTCGAGGAGTGTGTCTAGGGACCAAGGGCTTGCCTGCCATTTCCACTCTTGCCCAGTTGCTGCTGCTGGCACCGTGCTTGGCACAGAGGGGTCCTGTGTCCTTGAATGGCACTTGAATGCTGGGAAGTGTCACCTCTTTTTGCCATGACCCCCTAGTTCTCCCTAGCAAGGAGCGAAGGCCTGGCTCTGACCTTGGCCTGCATGGAGGGACATGTTTCTGCACAACTGAGGCAACAAGCGCCTCTTCCACCTTCTCAGAACCTTGATTTATTTGCTTGCTTAAGTTTCCTCCTGGGCCAGTGCAGGGCACATGAGACCTAACTAATTCCCATTGCTGTCAAAGGCATGGTGCATGGAAGGCAAGGCCATCAGATTTAAGTCTCCCCGAGTTCAGGGTGACCTGTCTACTGCTAATGAAGTTGTGTCCTGGAGGAGAGTTCCTTCCTGCTTCCCATCTTCCCATGTGGTCTCCTGACAAATTGCCTACCCAGCCATGCCAACAACATGGTGCAAGATGAAGTCAGCTGGCTCTAGGTGATGCCAGGTGACATGAGACTGTCTGAAAGAGAGATATTCTGCAGATCCCTGAGGATTTTACCAGCCTGGAACTCAAGCCAGCCCCTCATTTCGGTGGAGTCGGGTGCTTAGGAGGCTTTGGGACCACGCACGTGTGGTGGGGAGGTGGGGACCCATGCACACATATGCAAGCTCTCTGGATTGCCACAGGACTAGACTTGTGTCCAGGGCCTCAGAGTCCCCTCCCAGCCACCCTACCCACATGCACAGACCCCTCCGCAGCAGCCACACAGCCAGAACAGTTTGCACAGATGCTGGGAGAAAGTCCAGTCTGCTACCACCCCAGGAAGCATTGTGCCCTGAGCATCTACTGGCTGGGCTGGTGTCTGGAGCCAGCCCTGCTGCTGCCCTCAGAGCGTGGTGACGAGTGAACGTGCAGTGGGGATGGCCCAGAGACACCAGCCCTTTCTTGCAGGCTGTGCTGGAGGGGATGAACACACACGAGCGCTTTAGGACAGAGAAGAAAACAGGTGACTCACAGGGTTTCCAAGCTGTGCAGCCCGTCAAAGCCGTTGGCTCCCAGCCTTTGGATTCGGTTGTTGTGCAGGTGCCTGTGGGCAGAACGGAGATGGTCAGTGGAGGTGCGAGCTGACCTTTTGCTGCCAGTCTGAGCCGTGACCCAGGGACATCCTGGGAGCTGAGCACAGCCTGGGCTGGGATGCTGAGGGGTGTTATAAGGCCCCCTCTCTCACTGCAGGAGACACGTGCTAGGTGCAGCGGTGCTTGCAGAGCAGCTACAGAGCTCCCATTTCTCCCAGGAAATCCAGGCTGATGTAAACCCAGTTTCCCTGAGACCTCCACTTTCACAGCTGCTGGGTGACTTTGGATGAACGTGCTTAAACAAGAACCTTCAAGAAACACCCTAGGTCCCACCTTACATTAGGCCCAACCCTACAAAGAGCCATGTGGCTTCAACAGTTGTTCATGAGCACTAGGTGCTATCTAAGGACACAGTCATATTTGGACTCCTGAGTCTTGGTAGCAGCAAGAAGGCTTTGAGTTCAAAATCATCCTGTTAGTCATAGTTTATTATCTTTACTTGCAAAAAAATGAAAATGCTTCCAGTTCCTGGATTAACTCCAATTTGATTGCAATGAAAGTTGTCTTCAGTTTAATGCTTCAGAGTGTCAGGCTGAAGCACAGGGGCCACGCCACAGGCTGATGCACACTCTCTACACTAAGGCAGAAATTTTTTCCTGGTGCCCCTTCATCCTGGTGCTACATGCCTTGAACATATAGTGCTCAAGGGCTCTGGACCTCCCAGCATTAATGCTGTTGCTGGAGAGCCATGTGTTGGGGGTCCCCTGGCTTGCAAAGCCACCTGGGTTTGAAGTTTGAAGCTCCATAGGTGATGAGTTCCCCTGGAGTCCCATCTGCTGGGTTCTTTGTTTCCATGGGCCTCTTACTACCATGTCTCATTTTTTGGGCAAACCCAAGACCTTCATCTTTGGATTAACTGTGTTCGTGTGTGCACATCTGAGTGTTTTAGCCACTGGGCTGGTGGGAGCCACATGGCTCATTGTGCATCTCCCTCTGAAATTCCACTCAAGGCCACCTTGAAGTCCATATAGAGACCTGGGAGTAGCCTGAGGAAGGTCTGCTGAAAAATACGAGCAGACAACCCACTGCTGCCCAGCCTGCACTTCTACCAGCCTGCACTGAAGTACATTAGTGATGTCCATGCTTGGATGGTCTGTGCAGAGAAAAGCCCACTGAGGAGGCAAGGTCCTCTGGGGCAGGATACCCTCTTTGCCAGGGTAGGTTTCCCATGAGTTCATTTTACAGTTCAGGTTCTCCTTTAACACAAAGTGCCATGTGGTTAATCTGCTGCCACACCACTTGCCTTTGGGGTCCTCTCCTTCCTTGCCCACGCTCAGGGATGCACCAGCCTTTGTCCAACACTGCTGTCTCCTTCCAAGAGCCTGGGGGTGACTCCATGCTGGCAGGTGGATCAATGACTTTTTTGTTATTTGCTGCTTGATCTAAATCTGTCTTGGCTTGAAAAATCTTTCACTCCACCTGGATTCAAGTGTGAGCTGTTTGGCTGAGCACAGGCAGCTCCCACTGCCAAATATTCTAGGATAAAACAGGAGGGAGTGGGGAGTGGAGGAACAGCCAGGCTCTAGGGCAGTTTGGTAGGGGCTTGCAAAACAGAAACCAGCCCAAGACGGATGTTTGTTGTCGGCATGAGAACATACAAACATTTCAGAGGAAGGGGAAGGGAGGGTAAAGATGTGTGATAAAATATGTTTGCTCTTCTGAGCAAATGGGAAAAAAGAAAAGGAAGCTGCTTGCAAGAAAACTTAGTTTGATTGTGACTCTTAGAGGAGAAAAGAAGTTGAGATCAAAATCAGAATCTTACAGGAGAAATTTTTCTTTGTCTCAAGAAAAGAAGTTGAAGTCCAGATGGTTTCCTCGATCAAATGTTACAGGACAGCTTCAGATCATGTTGCTGTTATTACTTCACCTGGAACTTCCAGTGCAAGACGGTGCCAACAATTTTGGGTCCCTTTGAGCAGTCGATACTGCATTAGGCAAAACGAGGGCTTGGATCTGGAGTCGCTCTTTAATTGCAGCAAGAGGTGCCACAGGAACGCCTTGCCCCATGCCTCTGTTTGCTGCGAGGTGCCAGCGTAGGAGAAATGAAATGCTGAGTGCTGGGGAAGATGTGATCTTCCCGAAGCTTTGTTGGGGTGGTCCAACAGGACACCTTGCCTAAGCTCAGACAAGCTGAGCAGCTGACTGCTATCACTCAACTCAGGCAAGGAGACAGAATAGAAAAGCAATCACCTGCTATGTTTATATTTGGCTCTAAAGTGCTTTATTTGGAGGCAAAGTAATGAAAATCCTCATAAGGAAGATCTTTGTTGGTGAGAAAATTATGAGCAACCGAAAAGAGAGTTATAAAAAAATTTGCTGTCCAAGCTGAACTCTAGAGTTGTTACCCAACTGCATGGCAATAATAGAAACAAGACAGTTGAAAAGGTAAACACTTGCAAAGACATTCCTTTCTTCCATTCTTCCTTTTTTTTCTCCCCTGGTAAACAAATTTTAACAAGTGGAATTGCAACATCTCCAGTGTTTGTCGATTTGGGCTCAGCCCACACGACGTTATATTCTGCCCTGTAAATTACAGCTGGTTTGATAGCAGCTCTGGTCCTCGGCTATAAACAACCCTCTCATGATGCAAAAACATGAGAATTTTTCAAGCCCTTGCTATTCCTTTTGGAGCTACTGTCCACCACTGTCCTCAGTAGGACCAAGGAGTTTAAAGATCTGTGTATCTCCCTTTGCAGGTCAGTCCCATGGAGCGAGGCTGGTTTTGGGCAATCATCCATGAGAGCAGCTTTGCCCAGGAAGGAGCAGGACAGTCATTGCTTTTTTGTGGGCTGGCATGCAGACTGTTTTTCATTTATGCACCTCCATTAGAAACCAGTGGTCTCTTTGCATAAGCAATTGTCACGACTGACCTCTGTCAGGGTGGCGGAGAATTTTCTCCATGTGCTCCTGCGGCAGCACGAGTGTTCCCACATGTCATGAGACAGGCCAGCTCCTCTGCTGCATCAGGTGAACCCATGCTGTGTCTTGCTGAAAGGCAGCGTAAATTAGAGTGGCTGCAGAACACTAAATGGCCACAATCTCCCAGACAGGCTAGGGAGAGATGCTGCATCTTGGTTGGTGTCTCAGGTGATGAGACTTCAGAAACACACCAGAAAAAAACAACCCTACAAGATTAATTTGTGCCCCACTAAAAGAAAAAAGCTCAACAGTTTCTAGAAGGAAGATTTTCTGTCCTTGCCAACAATTTATTATCAGAAATCGGGCATAGATGTAATTTTTCCAAGTCATCCCTGCAGCACTCCTAGTAGAAATTGTTTCATTTTAATTTCACTTCCTTTTCCATGTATTTTGCAATCAATTAAAAGATCTGGGAGGACAGTCTTGTACTGAACTGAGAGGCCAACGCAGGCATTAGCACTGCGAGCTCCAGCTATGGAAATGTCACCTCCAAGAGGACAGGGCACCTCTGTCACTTGTCTGACACACAAGGGAAAGCAAGTTGAGCTAATGTACTAAATACTGGTTCAGTGAAGGCCCTTGTCTGCATGAACAAGAGAGTACACTGTAAGGAAAGGGAAATTATATTACATCTGCATCATGCGCTGGTGAAAACATCTCTGGAAAGCTACATGTATTTCTGTTACTCACACTATTAACTGGGTGTTGATCCTCTGCATTGGGTGCAGAAGAAGAGTGATAAAAATGATCCAAGGGCTGGAAAAAAGTAGGATGGAGACAGAGAACTCAATCTGTTTAGCTTATTAAAAATAAGATCAAGGGCATGCATGCAGTGTAACGTATAGGATTCTTCCTGGTTAGAAAATGGGTACTGAAGTGGTTCTGTGATTTAGTGGAGAAAAGAATAACAAGAACAAATGTTTGAAGTCAATGCCAAAGAAAATTCAAATGGGAAATATGAGCTTTTTAAAATTTTGTTAACGCTAAGGATGATTAACCACTGGAACAAACTACAAAGAGAAGTGGTGGATTCTCCATTGCTTTCATTCCTAATGACTTCATTTTTTCTTCTCAAAAAAGAAAAATGCAAACATTTTCCATCAGTTATTTGCACTAGGTGATTTGAACCAAGTTCAAATCTGACATGATATGAATTCTCCCAATGGACCAGCCATTGCCATGATGAATTTCCAGCTCTGTTGTGGCAAAATTGTTCTTTTCCTCAATTTGGCCATGGATACATAGAGAAACCTAAATCATAAATGGTGCAAATTCCCATGGATTATTTCCAGCAGTGAAGGACCAGCATGAGACTTGTCTGTGAAGAATAAAGCTTGATTGGGAGTGACATTGTCAGGGGTGCATTGAGGTGCTATTTGCTTCTTCTTCAAGTGCCAGAGAGGGAAACACTTTTGCCGAGGCAGCATGCTCGGTCCTCAGAGAGAAAAGGCACTTTTGCAAATTAAAAGGCCCATGAATGGGACCCAGATGTTCCAGGCAATATTGTTCTTACTAATAATGAATTACACATGCCTGGCATTCCCCAACAACACCAGGGTTCCCAAGAACTTCTCAGGGAGGGACTTGTTAACTCCTTTGTACAGGTGAAGGTGGAGATGCACAGGCTCATCCTGACACTGATCTAACACCCTGGGGTTCGTTGTGTGGGGGAGCTCTGAGTCCCACAGGCATCAGCTGAAACGACTGGGCTCAGCTGCCCTTGAAAGCAGGGGTGAAATGTTTGATGTTGGCTTCTGGGAGGGCACTGAAAATCAGTGGTCCCTTTTGAAAGTTTTGGCCAGAGTAACACCAGAAGAAGGAACAAAATGGGAATGGGAAACCCAGGAGTCTTGGAAACTAGTTTTCTAATCTATTCACTAAAATACATGGTTAGAGAGAGAGCTGCATCATGTCCTTACACAATAAAAACTGTAAGAAAGAGAAATTCTACTAAATCTCCTTCATTTGCTCTCTTCAGACCTCAACACATTCAGCTGGAAGGTCTTGCTGGGTGACCTAGGATGGAAGCACTTGCAGGTGAGTGGCTTGTCCTCAATAATAAAACATCGGCTGAAATTTGGGTTGCTTGAATGTGAAGTGATGTAAAGGGGGCAAAACCATTCTCATATGAGCATATGCAGTAACAGGCTCTTTAAATACCTACACAATACAAGGAACTCTTGGTGTTTAGTAGCTGTCCAAAAAGCAAATCAAATGGTAGGTATGACTAGAAAAGAGAAAATGGGCTACAGAACAGCATTATTCCTTTGTATGACCTCAATGTTCATTTTTGTCTTCCCTACAAGTGTGTGGTTCTGGTCTCTCCACCTCAAAGGTGTGGAGGATTGAACACGTATGATATGTAGACTAACTTCTGATTGCAAAACAGCTAACTGTATGGGGACTGGAAAAGCTGGGATGAGGGAAGGGTATGATAGATGGTAACAAATACAGAGATGGCACGGAGGAGGTAGAGACAGAGTGCAAGAATTAGGAGGCATTCAGCAAAATTAACTGGTAGCAGCATGAAAATAACTTTCCCAGAGTCCTTGCTTTTGAAAGACTTGTGTGCAGGCAGCCAAGGATCAGGGCCAGATAAGAGAGTGGAGCATCTTTCCTTGCATTATGGGGCCAAGTTAACTCACTGGCTCTAAGCTCACCGCATGTGGGGCAGTAAATGCTGGGTCCTTTTGACGAGGGATGTTCAGCATTGCAGGAATGTTTGAGTCAGTGGGGTTTCCGGGAGCTAAGACTCCCTGTGGACCCAAACAGAGAAGGATCTGGGTTTTGACCTCATTTGCTCCAAATTAAGGGATTGCTGGCCATCTGATGAAAGTAAAACTACCCAAGGCTTTCTCTATCCAGGTCCGTCAGAGCAAACCTCTCTACTGCCTGGCCTGTTCAGGAGAGATCACTGACTCTGTGTCCCATCCACATCCCAGCATCTCTGCTGAGAGTGCTCAAGACTCCTTTGGTGACATCAGGAAAGAAGGGAACTGCAGCCCCTTTGAGAGATGTGGCAGCAAGGACACATCTGCAGCATTGGGGGAAATTCCTGGTGACGGTTCCCAATTTACTCTGTGTGAGATTTTACTGCAGGGCTAGAGGACCACTCTGGGGATCAGGGTTGAAAGAGGTGCTGTGATTCCTGGTTTGGGAGTTGACTTTCTGCTGGATTCAGCTGACAGAGGAGATGAAGGACACTAACGAGAACTGCTGTCATGCATTTTATCAGCCTGTCAGCACAGCAGCATGGGGGTTTCAGATGCTCACTTCTAAATGAATAATCATTTATGCTGGAGAAGGAAGATGCTTTTTTGTAAAAAAACCCCTTTGCCTCATACAAATCATTAGCTAAAAAATATTCAGGACTATTTCTGCTTGTAGATGCCAAGACACATTCTGTCCTGAACAGATCAGACTTGGAGGGAAGATCTTGAGTATCCTATTCCCATGAGCCACCCTGATCAAACAAGCCATCTCCCTTCTGCCATCAACAGCACAGTGCCAACATCACAGCACATGCAGCCCTTCTTATCAAAGCTGTGGAAAGGATGGCGCCAATTACCCATACTCACAGATTTCATCATGAGTGACTTACGTGAGGCTCTGTTTACTGATCACCCTGCGGCCCTCATTAGAAACCTGCAGCAGCAATAGATGGGAATAAGATCGGGAATTCCCCAGCAGAGCTGTAATTTATTAGGAGAGACTGAACCCCTTAACTTGTTCCGGGCTGAGGCTTGTATATTCTGATGTTGGGGCTTTGTGTCGGTGCAGGATGACTACCTACATCTCTCCCAAAGACCCAGGTTGTGTGGAGGAGGAAGAACACATCTCTGCACCTGGGCAGGTCGTGCCCTCAGCTGTGGTCAGCTCTGTCCATGAGTATCAATCCGGCTGCAATGAGAGACTCCCCCATGCTCCTCCACATCTGCCCTTGGCTCTCCTCCCCCTGCTGCTCATTTTAATACCTCTCAGGCTAGAAATTTCCCAATGTTTATGGTAGCATCCAGCTCTTCTCAATCTACGTGTGGATTCAGATGCTTGCAGGAATGCACATATGTATCATCTGCATCCCGGCAGGGAAAGTCTCCTCGCAAACCTGCCTGCCTATCTCTGCTGGCTTTTGGGAGCATGTGCTTCTCGTCTTGGCTGGGCGAGCCCGAAGCAGGAAGAACACGGGGTGACTTTCCACTGGCTGTGCGCTGACAAGGCTATGCATGGAAGCCTGGGAGAGATTTATGGGGCTAGTTCTGCCAAACACTTGTGATCCCACAAAAATTTATCATCGTGTCCCACAGCGTCTGGCAGGATCACAAATGTGTTCCCTTCCAATTGTCTGTGGTGGGACATTATTCTCTCCCTTGTGACCTAATGGTCAATGACTTTTATTTCTTGAGTTTGCCTGTTTAATTAAGGAGTTGCTTCTCACCCAAAGTATGGGATAAGCCAGAATGAAAGCAACATGCTTTTGAGACTGAAATAAAACCCCAAATGTCAGCTCACCCTCCGTGCTAGCTATTAAAGATGAATGAAGTGGTTGCATTATAATGGTCATGGGATGCCTTTTAGAATGAGCACTATTGTGGGTGAAAACTACTTATTTGACATTTCTCAAGTTGCTTTTAGCATTTCTCCTAAATAAGTCTTTATGCTTTGTCTAAACAGTTGAAGTTGATGCTTAATAAAACTCTGGACTGTGCTTTGTCCAAGCACTTTCTATGCTAGATGGCTTCAGTAAACACTTTAAATTTTGAAAGCGAAATAACTGCTAAACTTTCACTAAGGCACCACATGCTGAGGTTACTTAATCTCTCGGTATCCATACATATTACCAAACTCAAAGGTAGCATTTCATGTAGATACAGGAGCTCTAAAGTAGTTGGCAATCACACCTGAACTTGATAATCAATGACTATCTAATTTGCACATGTGAACTTCCTTTTAAAAGCTAGATAACATATAAGCCTCTGTTGATGGGAAGGATGCACCTCCTGACGTAACTGCCAAAGACATCAGCTGCTGTCTGATTACAGGCTGCAGAGTGCTTTAGTGTGTCTCACTGCCCATGGAGTAAATGTTTCCCTCCTGGACCAGGTATCTTCTAAGAGCAGCACTGTTATCTGCATTGCTCTGAAAGCTGTCAGTAAAGTGTTTATAATGCAAACTGGACAACATGCACCATGGGGCTGTGATCAGCCCAAACGATAGTTGGTCTGTATATACAACTCACTCATGCAAATAAGCACGCACAGGCTTGGACAAGGTGTTGAGGTTAGATCTTTGTTCAAAATCATATTTGGTCAAAATGTTTTCTTGGCATTTTTTTTCCAATAAAAAAATATTTATTTTTGACCTGACTGCGAGTTGTTGCATTTTTTTTTCATGTTGATAGAAATTCCTGTAGTTTTAACACGGGTACTGGAGGGGGAGAAGGCTTTTGTTGCTTCAATCTTCAGGGGGAAAAAAAGAGAATCTGCTTTTTGTTTCCAGATACTGATTCTTTTTAAAATGCAACGCTTTTTTTTTTTTTTTTTTTAATTATACAGGGGAGCTTTTTGGCTCTTCAGTGAAAAGCAGGGAAAACATTAAAAAAATTGAAAGAGGCAATTTTAGCATTTCATATCATAAGGTGGGGATTCCTTGACTCTTGGGAACAAAACCTCTGCCTGCCACCCCTGCAGCAAAAAGCTGCTTCTGGGGGAGCAACCAGCAGGTCTTCCCAAGGGAGGAGGACCCCGTTTTCCAGGCATGGTCAGCACCTTGTCCCAGCTGGAGCGAGTAACAAGAGAAGGCTTACAGCACCACGAGGCTGCTGAGGTTCTGGAAGGCGTAATCAGGAATGTGCCAGATCTGGTTGAGAGCCAGGGTCATGGCTTGCAGCGCTGGCAGGTGGTTCAGAGCTTGGACAGGGATCTCCGTCAGGGCATTATCGTCCAGCCACAGGTGACGCAAGGAGAGCAGCCCCTCAAAGCTCTTCTCCGGCACCACAGAGATAAGGTTTGCATCCAGGCGTCTGAGTGGGAAAGAAACAGGGTGGGGATAAGTGAGAGATGGATCTAGCATTGCTTTATGTGCCCGCAGTGTTATGCCAAGGGAGTTTTGATGCTGAGGCGGGATGGATTGATGGCCAGGGAGATTGGATTAGGCTGTAAATAGCGATTAGCAGAAGGAGGTCTCAGTGCAAGGCTCCTG
Source organism: Pterocles gutturalis (assembly GCF_000699245.1). Classification (NCBI taxonomy): domain Eukaryota; kingdom Metazoa; phylum Chordata; class Aves; order Pterocliformes; family Pteroclidae; genus Pterocles; species Pterocles gutturalis. The sequence goes on from NW_010146204.1 coordinate 69,041, forward strand.
CCTGTGCTTGGAGATATTTGGCCGCTGCCAAGGATGATCCCTTCTTGAAGGCCATTTAGTGCTGCCAACTGATGGCAGCTGCTTAATAAAAGTGTTTGGGCCAAGTCCTTTCACATGGACCCACCAGATGGACGCTGGCGAGCTCTGCCTTGCAAGCACCTCGCTTAAAAATGAACATCAAAGCTGCATCCCCCAGGTCCGGGCTTGCCATGGATCTGCCCGAGTCAATCTGCGGCGGCACAGCCCTATTTGGGGTACCCCCCAGCCTGCTCAGACCCACTGCTGTGGGATGTGCAGGACAGCCAACCAATCCAGAAGAAAAGGATTTGTCTGGAAATGTGAAATATGTGGCAGCCCTGCTTGGGGTCCTGTGTTTGATCCGAACAGCCGGAGCTACCTGCAAAATCACCGCCAGCGAGTCAGACCATATGTCATGGCGCTGGAATTAAGTCTGTGCTCTCTGTATCGCACATGTTCAGGCCTTTCTTTTTCCTTGATTTGCCAATTGCTTTTTTTTTTTTTTTTTTTTTAATCATGGAAACCTGAAGGCAGTTGAATTTGTGGTTTAATTTGGTGAGAAACTTTAATTTTTAAGACTTGTTTTTGTTCCAAAATAGAATGAGAAGCCAAAAAATATTAAACTTATTATGAAAAAAAGTTAAAAGACTAGGTTTGGGAATCATTTCCTTATTTCAACAATGGTGAGCAGGAGACAATGTGTTATCTGTAGATTTTAAAATCCAAATATAAGAGGAAAACACTTCAAATTTGGATGAAATACCAGGAACCAATTATGCCAAGGAGAAAGAAAATTCTAATTTCCATCCATGGCCAAGAGAGCCTTTTCCAAGCTATCTAATGGAAAGATCTCTGAATTCAAATTGCAAACAGAAAGTACTTTGTCTCTTATCAAAGCATGAGAGAAGGAAGTTAACAGAACTGTCACGGCCCAGCCCTCAAATCAGTGATCCTCCATAACACAATGAGGTATAGAAATCAGTATTTTTGACTACATAAAGTAATATTGTTGATGAAAGAGCCCCAGACACTATTCCCCCCTGGCACCAGACCCTTGCCCAAATAGCAGAGACAATAGTTCCTAGTTCACAAACCATTTCCCTGCAATAAACTTCTAGTCTCCAGGAGGAAACCAAAAGCCCATCAAGTGCACGGAGCAGGGAAGAACCCAGGTGCAAGCTGTGGTCTCTGCAGTGGGGCAGGGGCAGTATTTCCTGGGTAAAATTTTCAGATGATCCTGGGAAACAGACCTTTTCCTATGCCACAGAGAAAACCATCTCCTGCACTAGCAGGTCTGACCTGAATGGACAAAGCAGGAGATTTGTATCTGCTCGAGAAGTCCAGTCAAACCTTCCCGAGATCTTCCTCAGACAACTTTAAATGCAGTGCACAAGTCTTGATACAACATCACCTCAAACTGAAATGATACCCCAGGGTGGATGAAATAACTATTTCATTACTCCCATTTTGCTACATGTATTTTCCAAATCACAACACACTTGTATTGCTGCACAGCGGCATTTTCTGGTGCACAGCTGTTCAGATGAGAGTTTTTCAGCCAGCTCTATTGATTCTCCTGTGGATGAGAAACGCACGTCACACCCACAGCTCAGATCCATTGCCACAGGATTTGCAACTTTCCGCAGAGGGCTGACACAAGACAGTGTATATTTTCCTCTTGAAGAGGGTTTAAAGTTCTGCCTCGATTTACCTCCTGTCACCAAGAATGCAAACAAATCAGAGCATAGCATCATTCATCTTCCTGAGAAGACAAATCCAAAGAATAAAGAGCAGAAAAGCAAAACGTGCATCAGCTCAGGGCAAGACTGAAGACTCTACTTGAAAATTTTCATCAAAATGTTTTGGGACAAACAAGAACTTTTTGACCAAAATTAAAACTTGTGTGGGAAATGTTAATCTTTGCTTAATTTTTCCATTCCTTCTTCAGCATAAGAATTCTGTTAGTTTTTTTGGCATCATAATCTGTTTTTGTTTTTTTTTTTAAAGTACTGCTTACTTTTCTCAAATACATTCTTTCATCCAAATCCCTATATGTTTACTGAAAATTGTTTTAAAGTGAGTGCTCTGTTTCAAGTTTAATTAATTAAAGAACAAACAATGAAAATATACAGAACCGTTATCATTTTTCAAAACCGAATTCAGCTTGCAGAAATTGAGATGCTAAAACAGAGCCAAGGGCTGGTACACCAGGCTGAGATGTCCAAGACAGGGATGGTTCATGGCAAGTTGTGAGGTGGCCCCATGACTGTCCAGCTTTGGTCATGAACTCCTGGGTGAAGCCACAGATGTGAGCCACAGGGGAGTTTGGCTTCAGTGTGACAGTGCCCCAGGTCTTGGGGAAAACCGTTAATGCAGCTGGATTTGCTCTATGGCTATTCAGCATATGGTCAGGAAAGGCACTTTTTTACATCCATGGTCCATGGGTATGAGAGGAGTGCCAGTGAGGTAGGATGGGTCCTGGGTGGATTTTTCTGAGGTGCTTGGACACCTCCCTGTCCTTGTGGATCCCTATGGTCAGTGCAGGGGCAATAACTGAGATTCATCTGAGCTTGTGAATGCTCCCGGATGCCACTAGCTGTGGACATGCTGCAGCTCCAAGCCAGGCTCTGCTCCATGTCTCCACACCCTGTCGCCAACAAGAGGTCACCTCTGCAAACTAAACTGAACCCCAAGTGTTCTCTCTCTTCACCTCTGCAGGTGGTGGCACGTGGCGTGTTGTGATGAGCATGGCCACTGTCCATGAGACCCTATCTGGAGAACAGCGCACTCGGGGAGCGTTGGTGAGTTCCAGCCACATAACTGATGCCTTAATCTGCTCCGCAGTGTAAAAATCAGACCCCAGCCAGATTCCTCAGTGGAGTGAAAGGGAGACTTTCTGCTGGTTGCAATGAGCTGGACAAAGGGCTCAGCAACCTCAGAAACAGCAGCCTGCTTGGACAATAGCGCAGCAAGATGCACCTATCTGGAGCTAGTGGAGTTAAAATTATGAGCAGGGAAATGTCTGGGTGAAGGCATTTCACACGCAGCATGACAGGCAGCATTCCTTATGTGCCTTCGCAGCATTGACAAGGGAGCAGGGAACATGGACTAAGTGATGGCTGCATTCCTGGTACCAAAAGGTCTCTGGGTTGTTTAATTGCTCTTCAGGGAGCTGCTGGCTCTTTCTGGAATAGAGGTGCATTCTTTCTAATAAAAGCCATGCATGTGGGAATTGCTAATTGCTATGGCTTTCAGACAGCTCTCCACTCTCTTCTGGAAGGAGAAAAGCTGAAGTTCTTGGCACAGAGTTGTTAGTAATTATATCAATTATACTAAACAAAAACCAACCCAACAGTTCTCTCCTTTCTTCAGTGTGTGACTCTGGCTCCGTAAGTGTTTTGTGTTATGATTTATACCTAAGATAATTGGGCTGATTAGTGGGTAAATGGGACAGCGCAGGCTGGGGCTGGCTCCTCACCTTCCACGGAGATGTTTTAATCTTTATTTCACCAAATCGCTCAGTTGGTTTTCCGTGCAAGCTTTAACCCCTTTGTGGCTTACAGAGGAAGATGTGTCTTTCACGGAACTGCTGGATGGCTTAGAAGTGGGACTTCATCTCACGCCTGTGTTGAGCAGTGCTGTAGATCTGGAAAGCGGATTAGACACACAGTGGTCTCCAGATGTCTGCATGGACATGATTTCCAAGTGACCTCACAGGCTCAAGCAAGGCACTGTAGAGCATTGTCCTGTCCATTGAAGGCAAAAGGAGCTGATTGTAAGTGGGACGTTCAAGAACAACAGCACATTAAAATCTCCAGCTTCTTGAAAGTCTCAGCTTCTGTCTTCAGAACTGCATCTGCTGCTGATAGTTATGGGGCTTTTATATGACTTCAACACGGAACTTAGGGAAAAGTCATAAAAGTGCCTGGAATAACCTCAGATTTTACTCCATTTTCTCAGTTAGGGACTACAGGGATGGGGAGACAGGGAGCTGCCTGGGAGGAACACCAAAAGTCCCTTGGCTTTTGGTCTGAGACATTGCCTATGTCATCTTTGTTCCCTGAGCAGATGTCCACATGAGCCATGGTGAGAGAATCAGGTCAGCACCAAATGCAAGTATGTCTGACCCCCACCACCTGGTACCTTTGCTGCTGTTGGACCCAGTGACAGCTCTGGGGAGCCAAAGGAAGCTGTGTGGGGTGGGAAAAGGGAAGCCATTCCTTGGTCAGGATAGCCTTCATGCGGGCACAGTGTTAAGAGCCCAGCACATCTTTGAAGAGCCACTTCATTGCTTTGAGCATTTGATAAAGGCTTGAGGAGGTCAGGACAGTCCAGAGATGATGCTAGGATCAAAAGCATTCCTAGAAGGAACCAAGCAGGTAGGGAAGTCCTTTTCTAATGAGAAAAGATCGAGAGTGGGAGATTCTTCCTTCCCAGTGTGCAAAAGATAAGCCAATGCAATCAGTGCAGCCATTCAGGACGTCTGGGTGGTGGTAGGGCTATCTGCAGTTGCCAGTGCAGTGAGCATGTCATAAGTTTTGTATTCATTCTGACAGGTTGAGCTATGATCTGAGATCTTTGGTTTCCTGTGCCACAGACCCAGCAGTTTCTAAGAACCATCTTGTTCCAAGAACTGCTTCCAGAGCATTTCAGAGGATGTACAAATTCATTTCCTAGACATCTGTAAGCACATGCATCCTGCTGTCTGTAACATGACTGGCAGAAGTGTGCAGCAGTGGATAACCAGAAACAGCCTCTCTGTTCCCTAACAGATGTGGTGCAAATCTCAGGCTATGACTGGCAGAAGCAACTTTGCCAGTTCCTTCTGGCTGTGGAGCGCTTACAGGGGGAGCTGCAGCCTGGAAACCAACAAAAATGCACAATGCCGTGCTGTCAGGAAACATCCTGACTTTTGCTGCTGTTCTTCCTGCCTTGCACACAGCAGAGCAAATAATAGCCAGCTGTCTGGATGCCGTAGACAAACTATGCATGGTAACCAGTCTGCAGTACAGACTCTGTGATGTTCCTCCACTGCCCACAGCCCAGTCACAACAGGACACTCGGATTTCAAACTCCAATCCATCCTCATTTTTGCAATGTATTGGGCTGCTATTTACTTTGATAAAGTTGAAGAAAACTTGCCACCAAAGATCACAGGCAGCAATGGGTGGTACTGGGCTGGGCTGTTTTCTCTCCAAACCGGGGAGCTCCTCTGCATTGATTATCTCTAGCAGCAGAACATAGGGCATAAAGAAAGGATCACCCAGAGAGAGCTGCGACCCTTGAAAAGGTGAGGACTGACCCATCAGCACTGGGAGGAAGAGCTGGTTGCCCACCCCTCCCTGAGATCATCCCTTTCTCCAGGAGCGAGGTGCTTGCTGTCTTCCCTGGCCCCAGCATGGATGTGTGTTGGCTGAACAGAGCTGATCTCACCAGAAACGTCTAATTGGTGCCTTCAGGCAATCATGTCTCTCTTCCTGTCTGAGTTTATCTTGAAAGGCTTGATTGAGTTACCTCCTATCCCATAATAGGATCTAAGTTCCTTGTAGTAACATAAGAAGGAGATGATGTCACTGCAGCTAAACTTCTCCGATAACTTACTAATGACTGGGGCCAACACCTCAGCTCCTTTCTCAGGCAAAGCTCCCAGTCACTGAGTCAGTACCTGGCTTGTGAGCTCCTGGGGAACTCGCTGTGCAAGGAGCTGAAGGCGCAGCAAGGGAGGTGGGCTCCGGAGCCCTGCAACACTCCCTGCTCAAAGGCACGCTGTCCCCCTCTGCCACACTCCCCTGCAAGCCAGCTCCATGTGTGCAACTCTTTCTGGCAGGCACAGCACCCGGTGGGGCTGGGCACCCAGAGGCAGGAGGTTCTGTGTCCCTGAGCCTGCCCAAATAACCCCGGTGAGGAGCAAGGACTTCTTCCGTCACCTTATACCAGATGGGATAGGGGAAAGGCTGCTGGGGACTGCAGTGCTAGCCTGGAGGGTGGGAAACTGGGTTCAATTTCTATTCTGCCTATCACGTCCTTGGCGTCATAATGTACTGCAGATACAGTGGGAGAATGGACCTGTTGGAGCGGGGCCAAAGGAGGCCATGAAGATGGTCCAAGGGCTGGAGCACCTCCTGTGCGAGGACAGGCTGAGAGACTTTGGGTCGTTCAGCTTGGAGAAGAGAAGGCTCCGGGGAGACTTTATTGCAGCCTTCCAGTACTTAAAAGGGGCTTATAAGAAAGTTTGGAACAGACATTTTAGTAGGGCCTCTAGCAACAGGAGAAGGGGTAATGGTTTTAAACTAAAAGAGGGTAGATTTAGACTAGATATAAGGAAGAAATTATTTATGCTGAGGGTGGTGAGGCACTGGCACAGGTTGCCCAGAGAGGTGGTAGACGCCCCATCCCTGGAAACATTCAAGGTCAGGTTGGATGGGGTTCTGGGCAACCTGATTGACTTGAAGAAGTCCCTGCTCATTGCAGGGGGGGTGGACTAGGTGACCTTTAAAGGTCCCTTCCTACCCAAACTATTCTATGATTCTATGATTCTATGATTCTATGAATGACACATCAGTGAACAGGTGAAACATTGCCTTGTAGGCCTGCTCCGACTCCTGGGCTCTCTGCCCCTTCCACAGCAATGCTCACAGCCCTCAAACAAGACTGGCAAGAGTTCCCTAGCTCCACTTCCAGATTAAAAACTCTTGTGAAATCCATCCCAGGCAGTGAATGAAAGTTCAAGATACAAACGTGTTCCCAGTCCGTTGGCTGTGGAATAGGACTGGGTGGAAAAGCTTGCAGGGCTCTGTTTGGACTGCAATGAGTCTTCACTCCTGACTTTATGTGACATGTAACTCTGGGAAGCCCTCCACGAGGGATGCTCAGGAAATGAAATCAGAGGAATACCTAGACCTCACAGAGTGCTTTTGGTAGAGACAAGAGGGCTTTGTTATCCCCAGTGGCAGACACCTCCAAAACCCCTCAGGTCAGAACCGTGCAAGAAGGATTGCCAAAATCTGTGTGCAGCTATAGAAACTGCTGGCAGTTGGGCAGCTGCACTCCACTGCTGCACTGGCTCCACAGGCAGCCCTTTCCCTGGGCTCCTGGCATTGTCCCCTCTTGCCCATGGTGCCAGGCACAGGGAATGGAGAAGGTTCAGAAAGCAGCCATAGGCTAAGCCGAGTGTCTCAAAGGCCCACCAGGATCCTGCATGCTTTCTGGGAAACATGGTGTTTGTCAAGCACACAAACTAGCTGGAAAAGAGAAGGGAGAGCAGTTTTTGGGGACAGAAGGGAAAGGACACACTGCTCTCTGGGGAGAGGGGGTCTGAACAGGTCGTGGTGCTCTGAGAGATCCCCAGGGCCAAGCATGTACTGGGACATAAGAGCCAGCCCACACCTTGAATGCACGGGGACCAGGACCAGACCAGATCCATCACAACGTCTGTGTCTGGCAGTGGGGACCTGCAGGGGTGTCACAGCTGGGTTCATGATTGCCTTGCTCCATCCACTCTTCAGTCCTGAGCTGACATGGAAATAGGGCTCCAGATGTCCAGTCAGTAGCATTTGACTCAGGCAGTAATTACTAGACTGGTGGTTATTCTGTTTTGATGGACACTTGGGTGGGGGCTTCCTCCTGCTGGGATGCTGGACTGTACCCTGTTGTGTTTGAGCGTCTCCTTGTTCTGGGTGAGCACCCACAGGATTCCCCTATGACCTTCCAATGCAGCCAGCTTTGGTTTATAAATCATTAACCCTCACGTTTATAGCTCATAGACTGGGAAGGAGCACTGGCCCTTGCTGAGAGCCTTGAGCCTTAATAGTCATGTGCTGCGTGCACACGTGTGACCCATGGCTGCCCAGATGATGTCCTGGAGTGGAGAGAACAACAGCTCTTCATCTCACCAGGGCCTGAGACCCTCAGGGCTCCATCTTACCAGAGCCTGAGACCCTCTAGGTTTGGCCCCTCCACAAGTCACCAGCTTATTTTAAACAGCATGGCAGCCACGACCCCCCAGAGCTGACACTCTGGTTGAGGGGCTCCTCCGTTGGGAGGGATGCAGTAGTTTTTTGAGCCACACCACAGCTGCAGGGCACTGGAAAGCTCTTCTGCTCTGCCTGGCAGCTGGGGCTGCTTCAGAGGTGTAACACTGAGTCCTGAGAACAGGACACAGTCTGCCTGGCTGGGATTTGAACCTAGCTGTCCCGTGCTGCCACTCTGCCATGGGCTCAGCGTGACCCTGGACAAGTTGCTTGGATTTTCTTTGCCTCTTCCTTTCTCTGTATGAAGGGAACAGTAGACTTGCCCTGAATTGCAAGGGGCTGTAAAGGCAGCTGCCTCCCTTGAAGAGCG